>NC_079514.1:7412569-7599851 GCF_000801105.2 Raphanus sativus
GATTTGGTTGAAAATAGGCGATAGTAAACAAGCAAAATAAACACGAGATTAATTCAATTAAACAAGAGCTAGCCTAGGGTATTTCATTGGGTGATGAATTGGAGCCAAACAATTATTCAAGCGCGATGAAGTGCTTTCTAGAACTCGGATCACTCAGCTGGAACACTCCACTGTCGTGGTAGTGATCGCTTTGCAGATCGATCTCACCACCTAACTATCGTTGGGATGAGAATCGATTGCAAGCTTTAGAGAACAGGTCCGATCAGTTCACTTACCACCCTAATATCTACTTTCGCTGATTAGGGATACTAAGCTCATTCAATACATGTCAAGTTATCATCCTAAGCGGTTAACTAGGTGATGAACTAGTGATCTAACATCAAGTGATCAGTTTAATGAAAGCAGTAAGAACAGTATGAATGAAGAACAGTTATTGGATCGCTTATCTAGTTTAGCTCATGTCTCAACACCCTAAAAACCCTAGGCGAGCAAGTCACTACTCGATCATGATGCACATAAACAAAGACATAAATCCTGAATAAAATTGCATAAGAACAGAGGTAGAAAACAAAAGGGTTCAGATGATCTTCTCTATGAGAGGATGGATTCTTCTCCCTTACAAGTTGCAGATCGCAATACTCAGTATTCTCTTGTAAAAACTAGCGTAAGAAAAATAGAAAATAGATAGATGGCATTTTATATGGAGGCGCCGATCAGAAGAAAGAGATTAGGGCAACAGGGCTTAAAATCCCGAAATAGGAGTTTCCATATTCGTCTGGAACAATCGCCGGATCACTCCGTCTGCTTGTTCCGCTTGAGAGAGAACAGTCTCGGATTGTTCTCTTGAGTGTTCTCCGCAGGAATGCTCCAAAAGGACTTCTTTTCATCAGGCACCTTCTCTTCTTTCTTCTGCTAACTCCAGACCTGTAAAAGGTCAAAAAGAACTAGACTGACACGAATTAGTAACTTCAAACAAAAGAAAACATATATACAATGATGTGAAAAACACCATATATCAATTACCTTAAAACATATTTTGTCTAAGATAATCATAAAACAAAATTTAAACTTTATATACATATTTTAAATCAATATACTAATTTAATATTGATTTATATCGACAATTGATTCATATATATATATTCAAAATTTTATTTTGTTAAAATATTTTCCAATAACTATTATAATTTTTAAATATATAAGAAAAAATGTTTTTTCTGAAAATATTATATATATATAATAAAATACAATACAAAGCCCAATTTCAATTACCAACTTAAATTATAGTTTTATATTTCACACTAAATTTTAAAAATATAATATATATTATTTATATGATGATACGTATAAATTATTATTAATTATATAATTACTTATATGATGGTACATGTAAAATATGATTAATTATATGATGACACATATACAATAATATATAATAAATGACACGAAGAAATAAATAGCAACATATTTTTGAAAATTTTTTTCGAAAAAGAAAAACATATTTTTGAAAAAAAAATATATGAAATATCATATTATACATATAAGAAAAATAAAATAACATTTAATACAAATATAAAATAATACTGACTACTTACAGCAAATATATATATTTATATAAGAGAGAAAGTAAACAGTTGTTCAGGTGTACAGGTCAAAGTCAAATCTAATCTATTAAAACTGAAGTACAAATTTGTTTTAACCCTGAATTTTCCTCAATATTTACATCCATATGCCACTCATACTAAAACACAACACAACGTTTAATGCAATAATAAGTTAATAACTAACCCATAAATTTTGCGTCTAATAATTTTGCTATTGAGACAAAACCGTTTGCTTGCCCAATTATTCCTGAATTTGGTTAAGAATAATATAATATCTTTGGGCTTATACATAGATGGCCCAGATCGTAACACAATTTCTATTATTCAAAAACAAAGAAACCTATGATCAATTGGCTTAAAAATTACCTAACCCACTACAGACAAGACAATTGATCGTAAATTTACAAAAAAAAAAAAAATTAGATGAGATAATGTATTCTTACATCGACCATTTCATAACATTATGTTATGCGCACCGTTTTGATACTAACCAATGTATGGTTTACCGGTTTTTATGGTTTAGCCAATTTATGATTTCTTTTAAATACTTAGTTATTTAAGTTAGTATAATAAAAATATCATTAGGTTTAATATGATGAAAAAATAGAAACTAATTATGCATTTTCCATCCAAAACTCAAGACCATTCCAAAAACCATTTCTACGTCTATGCAATGACAATTATAATTTTTTTTTAAATAAATATCATAACTAAATATTCTTTTCAATAACAAAACAACATTAAGATTTTTTTTCCTATTTCTACGCAGTTGTCATATCAATAAAAGATATCAATTAATTAACACAGTCATTAAAAACTTCCAAACACACATAATGCTTATCTTTTAAAACGTATATTTTTAAATGATATAATAAAAAAGAATGAATATTAAATTAGGATATCAATATAAATTTGGTTTGATTTTGCGTGTAAATCGCAACTAACCAAATGTTTTCTTAATTTTCCAATCCTACTCTTTTTTCCAAATCGCAGCTTAACCCAAATTTATGAAAAAAAAATTACATGGCCTTTGATTCATGTTTAAATTCCACAATATTTAGTAACTACCAAATTTTTAATGATAACAAAATGGGCCAGCTGTTTATAATAAGTTATGCTTAATAAAATTTGCAAAAATCTGTGTTCTTTTTTTGTATGTTTTTTTTTCGTAACTTGCAAGCACTATTTTTAATGGTTCTGTCTAAATAATGTATTTGCTTAAATTATTTTTAAAATTCATTATATACCGTAAATTTCAAAATATATAAACAAAATAATATATTACATATAAATTTGAATAACATATATCATAATACATAAACTTAACATATAAATTGGTTTAATTTAAATATTTAAATAGAGAATCAAAAATTATTTTAAGTATTTTTTGGTATTTTGAGTATACTTTAACTATTTTCAATATTTTATATTTGACTATTTATATATAATTTTCAATTATTCAAACCAACTTAAAAGTATCATATATATTCTGGATGTTTTTATATACATTAAATCTAAAAAAATAATATATATATATATATATATATATATATATATATATATATAAGTATATAAATCTTTTTTAAATACATTCAAGTATCCGAAATACTCCGGTTCGGATCGGATTCAGTAATCTAAATACCAAAATTTTGAATAATTTGGATATTTAATCAATTTTGGTTCAGGTTCATACATTTTTTTGGATCGGGATCGTTTCGATTTTTTTGATTCAGGTTTTTTGCTCAATTCTAATATTGACATGAAAAATAAATAACAACATATTTTATTGAAAAATACACCCGCACGGGCGTGCGGGTCAAAATCTAGTAATGTTTAAAACGGAAGTATTCTCATTTAATATTTGATTCTAAATAGGGTAGGAAAAAAAATCTAACAACCCTTTTTAGACTAGCACTCTCGTATATATCCACAAGCAGTCTAACATATGATAAAGAAAGAGGTGAACAAACGTTGAGTTAGATAAAGAGACAGAGGTAGCAATATCAGCAATTCATGGCCGACATTCTCCGGCGACATGTTCTCCTTTTAACGGTGGCGGCCGTGTTATTCTCAACCGTTCCGGTTTCAAACTCAATTCCATTTATAGTGCTCCACGGTAATTAATTTCATCTTCAAACTATTTTATGCTTTTCCTTTTTCCGATTAATTATAAATGAAAAGATAAATTAACTAACAACTAATTAATTGAATTAAAAAAAAAACAGGACTTGGAAATAAATGCGATGGTGGAGTTAGTAACTTCACGACACTCCTAAGCACCCTCTCCGGCTCTCCTGGCTCTTGCTTGTAAGTTGTGCCATCAACCATTCACACTAAACTTCTCTTTGACGCTATATTTTCATGTCTTTAATTTGATTAACAGAGAAATAGGACACGGTTCAAAAGACTCATGGTTCATGCCACTAACGCTCCAAGCGAGGTTAGCGTGTAAGAAAGTGAAGAATATGACAGAGCTGAGTCAAGGTTACAACATTGTTGCAGAGTCTCAAGGAAACATGGTAGCTAGAGGTTTAATCGAGTTCTGCGACGATGCTCTCCTGTCATCAACTATGTTTCCTTAGGAGGACCTCATGCTGGCGTCGCCGCTGCCCCCAACAAGTGGTGCCATGTATAAACTTTAAATTTATTAATGATTTAATTTTATTGGTTACTACTCTAAATCACTGTTGTTAACAACAACAATGGTGTTAACATGTGTGCGAAGGCTGGTCCATTCTGCGCTAATTAGCAAATTTTTTTCTGAAGATAGGGGTCTACAACGACTTCGTTCAAGTATATGATCTATATCTCTTTGTTTAAGATCAAATTCCTTTAATCATGATTTGAAGAATTAATCACAATGCAGGATCATATTGCTCCTAGTGGTTTTGTCAAGATTCCTGATGTAAGTTATTTAGTTAAACCAAATCAATTAGTTCAAAATCGATTCCGGTTATCAGACACAGTGGCTTCGGTTTTCTCAGGAAAAGACAAAGTATTTGGAACACTCCAAGTATCTACCAAAGCTTAACAATGAGAGACCTGACCAAAGAAACTCCACTTTTAAAGACCGTTTCGCGAGCTTGCATAACTTGGTTCTCGTCATGGTACTTTGCTTTCTCCTTTCTTTTTTTTAATTGAAAACATGTTTTTGTAAGCTCATTGAGTCTGTTTTCTTCTTCTTAATTCTTAAACAGTTCCTGAACGACACAATACTGGTCCCTAGAGAAACTTCTTGGTTTGGATTCATAGTAGATGGTGGGGTTGATACTATTGCGGTAGCTCAACTGGTGAAGTCTCTCCCTCTCTCTCATGTCTTTGTTGAATTTTCTAATAACTCTATAATATTTTCTTCTTCAGACAGCACTATACATAGAAGACTGGATCGGCCTGAAAGCATTGGATGACGCAGGAAAAGTGAAGTTTGTGTCTGTCCCAGGGGACCACCTTATGATAGGGTTTGATGACACTGTGAAATACGTTGTGCCTTACTTGAAGTGATACACAAGTTCGTAAATTCTGATCAACATGTGATTCTCTCAGTGTCATTTTATAAGAAGCATTTTTGATCCGAAAACCACATATAATTGATAATCTTTTAAAATTATTTGGTAAAAATCTTGTGTTAAATTTTATATTCAGCAATTACATTACATGTTTAATCAAGATTTGACTGGTTGGTGTTAGTCCATAGTCCATACACATATAATTGTCAAAATCTTTAAATATTGAAAAGGCTTTTACTTTTTTTTGTGCACTTTGAAAAGGCTTTTACTAAAGAATCATATTATAGGTAACAAAATCTAAATGATAGGATTGTGAAAGTCACCTAATGTTAATCATTGTATTTCAATATCATAACAGTTAATCCTTTCTTCATCAAACAAAGTTTTTGAAGGTATTACTATTTTCTTTGAATTAATAACAGCAAATCCAACATGGTAGCATAGATTAAGATCTTTTGTTAAACAATGAAATGAAGGTAAGTCATGATTTTGTCAACGTGGTAGTTAGTGTGGCTAACGAAGAGCTAATAGAATAAAACAAACCCTCCTTTTTCCAATTCTGTTTGTCATCAAGAAGACAAGAACACCTAACTTAATCAGATTTAACTAATTTAAAATGTAAAGAAGGCTTTTAAGTATACATATAGCAGGAGTCAATAATCTAAAAAGTACATCACATCAAAAAGTTGACACATAAAAACGAAATAAAGTTAAGACCTAGGATGCATCACATCAAAAGTTAACCCATGTGACGTTTGGAGCCACGGGCTCAAAGACACAGACCGTTGGTTGTGGTTGGATGATCCTGACACACGTTCGCATGATGGACACGTGAGAAGCGTAGTTGGTGGACTCATCTGACCATACAACCTCGGTGAAAGCTTTAGCGCCCTCAACTCCGCAGCCTCTTTCTCGAGCCTCCGATTCTCATCAGTAAGTTTCTCTACGCATCTCTTCAAATACTCGCAATCTACTTCAGTTTTGCTTCAACTTGGTCCTGTTAGCCACAAAAAAATGGTTTGCATGGTAAATAAATATTTCTCTAAAGGGGTAAAATGGTCAATTAATGTCCTAAAAATTATATGACTCTCACCTTGCTCTTCTATTTTGGAACCACACTTCCACTTGTCTTGCGGTCAAGCCTAGCTTCTTAGCCAAAGCCAACTTCTGTTTCTGTAGAAGTACCATAAAGCTCATGTTAGATCAGATTATTTACAAGAATACCCTCTCTCTAATATGATGATGAACAATGGACTTACGGGGTTGAGAGTATTGTGCTCCTTGAAAGTATCTTCTAGAACAGCAGATTGATCTTTGGATAGCCTAAGCTTCTTCCGACAAGCCTCTCCACCGTATTCTTCTTCTTCCGAGGAGGTTCCACGTGAGGAAGATCGATCCAAAGTGATGTCGAGGTCATCTCCAGCACCACCGGATGTTCCTTCTCTCTCGCTCCTCCTCTTGCTGCTGATCACGGTGCTAGAGATCGTGCTGTTTGGGGAAGAAACTCGCGTCTCCTCCTCCAAATCCACAGTCGAGGGCAAGCTGTTCACGTCTATTTTCCTAAGGGACTGTTGGTTTTGATGATCTGCAAAAAATGGAAATGGGTTATTTCGAGATCTGTTTGTTTTTTCAAGAAATGGTCAAAGACTTTGTAGAAGAAGAAGTGTACCCGAGGAGGAAACAAAGGTTTGGTTCCATGGAAACATCTGGAGATTGGATATGGGTGAAGAAGTGGGTTTGAGATTCAGCTTGAGAGGATGGTGAGTTTGTGCAAACCCCAAGCTCAGACTTAAACTCAAATCCTCGTTTCCCATCATCATGATAAATATATTATAGGCCTTGTAAACTACTTTGACCCAAGAATGTTCAAAACGTAAGGTTTTGTGAAATGAGAATTTATATAAAACGCTTTGGTTTTTATGGGTAGAGATGAGAAGAGAAACTTTGAGTTTGTCCTCAAAAGCTAGTTTTGGTAGTGGAGGAAGTGTAAAGAGGACAAGATCAACCTTCTAGCGTTCTTATGGAGAGATGGAGATATAGAGATGTGAAATGGGATGATTAATATAGGAGTTGAATGAAATGAGAGCTTGTCATGTTGGCCAATAAATATGTAAATCGTTATAATGGCCTTTTGGAACCTCTATTATTTTATCACCAACTTGTTGCCTCATTGTCTTTCACTTTTTCTTTGTCTTTTTCCTTCTTTTACTATTATAGAGAGTACACCATATAAGTCCTACCTTTCCTTAAAACTAAAATTTCTTCTGTATATGTATGGAATCCAAAGTACTTTAGTCTAAAAACTAGAATTTACAACTCACATTACAATATCTTCTTGTAAACTCCTGCGCAAAAATAAAAATAAATAACGTGTGTGGAAAGTATATGGTATTTCTTTCTTTTTTTGAACTTAGGATTGTGCACATATAAATATATGGTATTTCTAAAGAAGAAAAGAAACTTAGGTTTAGAATGGTTAACGGCATCCCCCCTATACCGCAGTTAATAGTAATAAAAATCTCTCCATATATCATATATCTATCCGTTTTTATAACTGTTAGAATCGCACCGCAATTAAACCATTTGTCCCGCACCGTTCAGTTTGCCGTAACCATTCAGAGCCTTAATTAGTCAAGATCACACAAGGATGATACCAGATATCAAAGAAATAGTTGGGAATAATAGGTTTGATTAAATAATGAAAAATGGAATAAATCAAGTGGTTGGTACAAAAACACAATCCACATGATTTTGAACTCCTTCAAAGTTGTGGGCCAATCAACTGCTGTGATCCAGTCATATCCATGTGGGACGTGGGATCTATCACTTCACTACAATAACACCATATTCATGGATCCAATACTTATCGACTGTTTCTCTATAATTTATATTCTCTCTGTGTCCATTAGTTTTATAGAACGTGGTAGTAACAAACTAATAAAAAGAAAATAGTTAAACTATAAACATCACAATTATTTTGTAATAAAAATAGAATTTTATTTTTGTTAACCAAATTGTAGACTTTTTACATAATCGATTAAAATCTATATCTGATCCCCTATTTTAACACACATGTGTCTTTCGAGTTTCGATTACCAATCACAATACGTTTGGGTGCATAATCTTTTTCTTTTTTTAGAAAGAAAAGTGGGTGCATAAACTTGACAAGAAAGATGCAACTTGAAAGACGTGTTTATGTTAAAAAATGTATGTTTTTTTCACCGCTGAAAGATAATTTATTATTATGCCATGTTTTTAAAGAAAATAGATGATTTATAAGGAATTTATTTTGAAAAGATTTGCTAGGGTTGTCTGAATTTAATTAAATCGAATTTGAGAACTCTACAGTTTTGGGCTCGAGAGGGTAACATGGGCAGGTAGGTCCCCTCACGTGACTAAAGGGACCCGAAAACACTCGACCCGGCCGTGCGTTTTCTTTTGTTTCCTCAGACGCCGACATCTTATCATTTGCGTCGACGCGCCTTCAATCATTTTCGCTTCTTTGTAATCATTATACACAAAATTTGCAAAGAAAATGTTTTTTTTTAACAACTAGAATATCAACTCAATACATCTTACTTTTTTTTTTCCGTCTGATAAAATATTAATATGAAACAAAACCAAAAGGCCCAAACAGGGCTACAACATTGCTTTACAAACAAAGGCCCACTAACAGGCAAATCAAAACAAACACAAAAAAGGGCTTTAAGCCCAAACCCGCACCGCCCCAAAAAAAAAAACGCGTCTAAGAACCGCGTGGGCGTCCACGTGTTGTCACCACAACTAAACTCCGAGACACGCGTCTCGCCGTCGCATAACCGCGACTCATCGCCGGAAACCCTCCGGAAAACTTCAAACCGGTGAACTTCGCCCAACAATTCACCACATCCAACTCGGAAACATGATTTTCCCGACTTTAAACTTCGCCGCCGCATCATAACAAATCAAATTACTCCCGGAATCTTCCGGGAAAACTCATCCCCAACCGCCAAAAACCCCACTTCCGACGACTGTATCGGATGTTTAGGGGTCCTCAGCTACACCACACCCCTCAAGCTTTGGAGAGCCTCCATCGATAAATCGAGAGCTCGTCCAACCTCACAACTTTGCTACAATCACAACAACGAGACCCGACCGGTTGATCTCAAAACCGCCAAGTATATCAAAGCCGGATGATTCCGTCGAGAAGAACGCGAACCACCGGGGTCAGAGCCGGCTACACCATGTCGAGGAGACCACCGTGCACCAGAATCACCGATAGAAAGGAGAAAAAGAAAAATCAGGGACCACCGCGAGTCTCTTTCTCTCTCAAGAATTGTAGAGAGATGAGAGAGCTCTACCATCCCCTTCTCAATACATCTTACTTACTGAATGGCTTTTTTCTTATTTTTGAAATTTTCTTTTAGAGAAAGGGCTTTTCTTACTTCTGAATGTTAAAACGCGCAGTCTCAGCCAGTACGTATAAAAAGCAAAGATTCACGAATAAAAACTCCAATATAATACAAATCGTTATTTTCTGAAGATGTAATCATTTGAGGCGTTTGTATATGTTCTGCTTTTTGGGTAGCACTAATTATGATCAAGGTTGTTAAGTCATGTTTGATGCTTAGACCAATGCCACCATCATTAGGGGACTTTAAATGTTTGGACTTAACTTTCCTTAGTCCCCTATTATGTTTTCGAATATTATATAGTCTCTTGAACATGTAACTATTCGATTGCTGAAACTTCAAAAATACTCAGGCATCGATATAATGAGCAACAAAAAGGCATAGAAGATAATTCCAATTGGAAAATCCGCCAAAAAAACACTGAACTTTGCAGGAATTGCCAAAAGAAACCTGAACATATGGGCTGGTCAAACAAAACACAAACTTTTCATTGACTTAAGAATTAATTAACAATGTTTTCATTGACTTCCCAATTTAGCACGCCGTCAGCGAATTTAACAGAAAAAATGACATCGTTAAATATTGGTGTTAAGTGAAACGACGTCGTTTTGAAATGAGATTAAACGACGTCGTTTTACATGATTTGAAAATAAAATCAAGTCGGCCACTGGGATTGAACCCAGGTTGTTTGGATCAAATGATAAGGTACTTTACCACTGGGCTAGTGGCTCAATCAATGAATATACTAACACATTTAATTATATTTGGTACTAATTGAATATTAAAAAAAATTATCTAAAAACTTAAAAAGATCTTTAAAATTTCTAAAAATGGAAAAATTAATTCCAAAAAAGAAAATTTTCATCTTTCGGATTATAAAAAAAAAATTGAAAAAAAATCGAAAAAAATTCCAAAAAGTTAAATTATTTCAAAGCTGAAAACATATAATCAGAAACTATAAAAAATATATTTTTTATTATTTTTTTTGACATCTAATATATTTTATTATTATTATTATTTATTTTTTATAGTTTCTTATTATATGCTTTCAGATTTGAAATTTTTTATCACTTTTTTGAATTTTTTTCGAATTATTTTATTTTTTCAAATTTTCTTTTAATAATTTGAAAAATGAAAATTTTTTTTTTTGGCATTTTTATAAAAAAAAAAAATTCTGATTATTTTCAGATTCAAATTTCTTTATAACTTTATTTTTTTTATTTTAGATTTTTTTTATTTATTTTCATATTTTTTAATCCTAAAATGAAAATTTTCTTTTTTGGAATTTGTTTTTAAAAATGAAAATTTTGGAAGATTTTTGAATTTTTAAAGGAAAATAAAATTTTATTTTTAATTTCAGTTTCAAAATTAATTTTATAAAAAAAATCTTTATTTTTCAAATTTTTGGAATTTTAAAAGACTTTTTAAATTTTTAGAGAATTTTTTATATTCAAAATCAATACCAAATAAAAGTAAACGTGTTTGTTCATATATTGAATGTGCCACTAGCCTAGTGGTTAAATACCTTGTTATTTGATCCAAACAACCTAGGTTCGAACCCCGGTGTCTACCTATTTTTATTTTCAAATCGAATAAAACGAAACGACGTCGTTTCACTTAACGCCAACAGTTAACGTTGGGTTAACGATGTCTTAACTCTCGTTTAACGGTGTGCTAATTTGGTCAGTCAATCGTAAGTTTCTTAATAATCTAAATAAGTCAACAAAAATTCAGGCTTTTATTGGTCAGACAAATGTACAGGTTTCTTTTGGTAATTCCCGCAAAGTTCAGTGTTTTTTTGGCCGATTTCCCAATTCCAATTTGACGTTTCGCATAAATGTTTTTTTTTTGTAACCGTTTCGCATAAATGTTTTTTCATCAGTTTTTGATACTCGATGGATATATATATATAATATATATATATATATATATTAGACAATTTTAACATACACAAAATCTGTGAATATTATTTTTATACCTGCGTGATAATTGAGACTAGTAGTCGTCACAATTAATTTTTAATTTATCAATAATGGTTTAGGGAAACAGTGTTGTTTAAATAGGGAAGAGGCAGAGCTCCGCTTTCTCTCTAGTAAATACCACCGTGCATAATGTTTCCGGCCGGCGAGGTGGGCTTCTACAGCCACCGCCGGTCCGGCTTTAAGTGTTTCTTTCTTGTTTTCTCTTCCCTTTCGTGTATATATGCTTAGAAAGTTTTCGTTTTATCTTTTGATCCCGATCTGCATGTTCGGGTTTTGCTTCCGGGATGATGAGGCTCACAAAGCTCAGCTGTCGCCGGCTTTAGACTTCGGGAGGTGGAGGCTTCCTCAGCCGAGCCTCGTCGACTATCGGAAAGTTTTTTGGGTTTGATGATGACCGAGGAAGGTCATCGTATTTTGGTTCCTCTCGGTGAGGCGTTAGTATTTTCGGCGGCTGGCTTCATTTCTACGGCGGATGAGATCTCCGGTGATGAGGCTATGGTGGCGAAGATACAAGAGAAGGGAGTGATTCCAAATCGCAAGCGGTGGTATGTTAAGATCTGGATGAGATCTCGGGACAGGCTCGATGTTTCTCTCTGGTGGAATAGATTTGGCGGCGATATTGGGTGTGGTGGTTTGTCGACGGCGACTTCCGGCGAAACACGTCTCGTTTCGTTTTTGTTCCGGCGAAAATCTCGGCCATTAGATCACAAAGGATGGATAGATGACGCGTGTCTCGTGTGCTTGGTGGATGACGTACGTGGACGGTCTGGAGTTACGAAATGACGCGTGGCGGTGGAACCGGCGCGTTTGTGTTTGGTTTGGGCTTGAGGCCCGTTTTAAGTACCCTTTATGTCGGGCTAAAGTTTGGATGTAAGTGGGCCGTCTGGCCTTTGGGTCTCGGTTGGGCTCGGCCGTTATGGACTTTGACCCCTTAATAAAATTTATCTTTAGATGGAAAAAAAAAAGTGTTGTTTATAAAAATATATACTTAGTGTAATAAATATGAAGAAGCTTCAAGGAACGCTTGTAGTTCAAAATTAGAAAGGACCATGTGGAACCGACGTGGCGCACACATTCCTAAGCTAACCACACCACCATTACAGCAAAGCACTCGTGTGCTCTTGTCGACCCACACGTGCATTCATAGTCAAATATTCCTATGCAACGATGCTCTTCTTGGTTGTCCCAGTCAGTAGTCAAATAAGATTTTCTTAATTAATAATGTCCAAATGAAAAGATTTTATTTATAACTTTTAAAAGAGAAGGCTCTTTCATAATTACAAACGAGACAAATAAAACCGGATCTAAGATTACGAGGGTTTACAATATTTTCCAAAAAAAATTGAGGATCAAAACCAATATTTCAATTGGTTGAGGTCCGGCTCTGGAAACAAAATTATTCAGAACTCTGAGTGAGAAGGCTTCTCCTAATGCTGAAAAAGATGCAACAATATCACTAGTTACTAGACGAAGGATTAGGAAGGATATAAATGATCAATGCATAATTTCATTACAAAATAAATATCGTTTTAACATTTCAACGCATAATTTATTAATTTTATTTTTATTTTGTTTTTCTGTTGGCTGAAGTGTATGGATAATAATATTTTTATATTGAAATATATAAAATTAAATGATTTTTTAATTTGTATCTACAAGTGTAAAGTGACACTTAAAATAAAACAGATGGAGTATAAGATGGAGTATAAGATGCATGTTCGACTTCTTATCCAAATATAACTGAAAATGATTAAGCTATATAATCACGTAAATAAATTTAAACTTTGGAGATGGTAATAGCTAGCTTACTAATTTGTTCCTAATCTTGACACTATAACAAAAAAAGGGTACGAGTATATAAACTTCATCCTCTACTGCTAGATGATTTATGTTGCTTTCCAAAGCTGGATCCGTGCGGTTTATATAAACTTTTAGTTGTGAATTTTTACTTTACGTTAGTTTAGGACGATATCTTAAGCGCAAACGTTTGAACATTGGCTAAAGCCACAAAGTGGGATATATTTAAAAATTGTTCTCCAAAAACATATACTAATATTGTAAGAAAATGAGGAACTGAGTGAAGAACAAGGGAGAAAAATGAGAGAAACGAATAAAGAAAGAGAAACAATTTCCTTAGATCTGAAAAAATATTATTACAATGGATTATCAAGAAGAAAAGAGAAACTGAACCGAATTATTCTAAAAGCCAAACATCCCTTGGCTTACTAGGAAAGTCACGATAAAATATTTATTTGTTTTTACTGTAGTTCCGCGAGTATTATTTATTGTGGGTTTAATCTCTTTTGGCAAGTTTTGGTATTTTTAACCTTGAACTGATCTTACTTTTATCCAGTAAAAGTTTATTCTCTTTATTTTTTTATGTCAATAAGTATTTCCTACTCGTATGTATTTTATTCATATGCTTATACATTTTTTTTATGGGGTGAGCTGTTGCTCATGTGATTGATCATCGGTTAACTAAAAATCGTTTGGAATATCTTCGGTCTATAATGCGAGACACGTGCAATGTTTGATATCTAATTGTTCATATGATTTTTTTTTGTTCATATGATTTGTTTTAGGTATGTGTTGATATATGTTTTGAACCTATTATAATAACAGTAATATAAAATTGTCTCCAATAATAAAACCTGTATTTTTGTGTGAATATTAACCAATTTGATAAATCACTTGGAATCTTCATGTCATTTATTTATCGTGTTTAATCATATGTCTCCGTATTATTCTTCTCACATCTGTTATAACAGTGTGTGTGATGTAATCATTTAAGAGTTGCTCTCAAGTGAATCGGTTTTTCGGAAACAAGAGGAGCCGACTTCGAACATTACTCTTCTTTTTCTTATTAGTCGGCCAGAGCTACATGTGATAGCGATTAAGTTTTGTTTGGAACTAATTAACTATTTAATTTCCTAAAAGAAACAATCAAAATATTATAATTAAACCGAAAAATGATTATTTGGCATCGCTATAGAAACGCACGCACAAACGGTGCGAGTCAAATGATTGTGGACTACAATCATTAAGTGATGAAACACAAAAACGCATAGAAGTTAACCTATGACATGTCCTTCTCTTTTTTTGCTAATTAACCTATGATATGTCCTAAACCTCCTATATAATTGTTGCCATCATTATTATTATAATAAAGTAATAATGAGGAGTTCATAATTAATTGGACAACCTTCTCCAAACTAAGCATGCTCATGCAAATAAACGAATATTTACACACAAAAATCACAATGACATAAAAAGAAATAGATCATTAACTATCATAGGTTATATATACTGGATTTGAAATCCCGAGTGTGAGCCCATTTAGGATACAATAAGAGCGCATTGAGCTTCTTGCGGATATAGATTATCCTTGATATCACCTTAGGGCCTGATATCACCTTAGACCATCATTGTTGGAGAGACTAAAATAAAAGTCCTTAACAATATTATATTAGACATAGATAGAGAGAAGAAACATGTGGAAAGAAGAAGCAGGAAGAGAGAAGATGCAGGTGAAGGGACGAGACAAAGACTCCCACTCTCGTGCTGCCACGTCGCCTAAGGGACAGGCCAAACAGCCTTTATATAAGGTCCATTCCAAACATTTTAATTTATTTTGGATTTATTTTTGATCCAGTTAAAGGTGGGGGACGGGCCTAAGGGCTCCGATACTGATGCTCTTAGGACCTTAGGCTTGGCCGGCCATGAAATTTTAGGAAATATAGACGGTTTAAAAAAGATTTCTATAGTTTGGGAATCTGAAACTTTTTTTTCCAGAATTAAAGGTCTATTTATATATAATCTTTTCAAAAAATTTAGGGGCTTGATTGAAGCTAATGTTTTATCTGGGTTCAGAACTGGTCTTGGCCTTAGGCATAAGATGCCACTTGTTTAGTCACATGAATATGACGATCAACATATTTGGGTGAGGCTGTTGCAGACTTGAACGTAATTGATTCTGAGATTTATCGTTTAGATTTTTATATCTGGTTTATAATTTATGGAGTATAAAACTATAAAGAGGGTATCATGGAACTTGATACGAGGCTCCAAACCTGACAGAGGGTTAATGACATTGTAATAAATCAGGAAGTTGTAATTAACAATTGTTGCTAATGTACCCACTGCTGAACAACTCGATCCCGTCATCGATTTGATCGATACCTGCTCATTGACTGCCAAAGTTATTGGCAATCCTTGGAGCTTGGTGCATGATAAAATGGATTATGAGGACAAGAAATAGCACATCATTGAAGAGCCAGAGGGTATATATGATCAGTCTGTAGTTAATCTGTCTCTTCTGAATCTTTTTAATGGGGACAAACACAACAACTAATATACATGCTAGACTTGAAAAGGCCCCAGCAATAGCCATCATCTTTGTAAGATAAATTAGGTTCAATGCAGATATTTCTCGGATCTTATCTTTGTTTACTTCGAACAATGACTTCCTTTTTTTTCCAATCCAATGTCATGTATGGGTGATTTTATAGCACACACTTGGTGACTCTCCACTTGAAACTTCCCTGGATCTCTCAGTCTCAATTATCCTTGTGGCCAATCTCTTCAACTCACAGCAGAACTCTTGGACATGGTCGACTGTACCTCTACCAGAAAGAAAGAAAAAGAGATTTCTAGCTGATTGTGTACTTTTTAGGGTAGGCCGATCATCGCTCTAGATGTAAAAATTGAAGTTGTCTACGTCTCACGTTTGTGACACTTTCACCTTTTTGATGCTATTATGAAACTATGCATTGAAGTTGTCTACGTCTCACATTTATGACACATTCAAGCATTGAACTGCATATTTTCCTGCTTCCTCTAAGAGAACTTTATGAGTCTCAGTTTATATGGTGTGACAAACTTTACTTAAATTATATATGGTTGCTTTGCTTTGGCAAGTTAATAGGAAAAGAACACAAAGAAATGTAAAATTTACTCCACCATGAGATTTAGTTTAACTACACAAAGCATCATCACACTAACCGATTTTCTGTATTTCATTATGGATAACTCAAAATCGAACCAACCACCCTCTCTCTTTATAAATAGTTTATGGAACTTACCCATATTTACTTATATATAACTTTGTTCCAACTAAGTTTGATATGAGACAAGACAAATGTCTCTTGAGATATTTCGTCTTCCTATCTTTTACTGTTGTGTGTTGTGGATTCTAGACCATGTCACCAGCTATCTACCCTGCAACAAACCAGAAACAAGTTCCCAACTACTTTAACAAAATAAAGCAATGAAGAACGTTAAGGCATGAAAAATGATAAAGCTTCAATAAAAGAGAGATGACTTCACCTTTTTGTCGACATGTTTATGGGCCGATCATCGCTGCAAATGAAAATACAACAGACGTTACTTTTTGGTTTCTTGTCATTGGTTGAATATTACAACACAATGCAACAGTATCATTGTAAGCATTAAAGTATAAAACCCCCTTTTTGCTTCTACTTCATACAGTCTTACGGATCAATGTGGTTGATCCAACAAGCCTAAACGTTACCTTAGAGGGAGAAGTGGTAACTCTGAAGCAATCAGCATTCATCCCAACAAGACACAACCCAGGGAAGATAACCTACACTCGCAGATTCAATAACGATGAGATGCTAAAGACGTAACTCTTTTTTTTTTGTGTGAGGCAATTCGTCGAACACTTTGCGACTTACATCGAGATGTTTCTGCAAAGTCTTGGCCCTCTTTCGCGGTCGACGAGATGGCCTGTTCCCGCTCATGCTGAACACGTCTTCCTCGATCTCGTCGCGGGAAAGAGCCACCCAGAGCCTGTGATTCTCGCTCTTCGCCTCAACCCCGCCGCCCCCGCCGCCTAATCCGGGAGACTCCGCCGGGATCCCTCTCTGCCTATTCGATTTCGCCTCCACCGCCGCAACAGGTTTCTGATTCTTCGCCTCCGACGAAGCTCCTCCTCCTCCTCCACCGCCGCCGCACGCCTCCGCGGGGACCGCGCCGCCGTTTCCCTTCTTCGAACCGCCGGAAGCTTTCCTCGGCCGCAGATTCCACGTCCTCTCCTCCTCCGCCGACGCCGGAGCTTCCTCTCTACGCGGCGGATTCTCCTCGGGTTTCACCTTCTTCGGGTGATCGCGGTCGGACGACGGAGCGAGCGAGGAGAAGGAGAGACGCGGCTGGCGAGACGATCGCGACGCCACGGTTCGGTTGGAGACGGGCGGCGCCTCCGCCGATGATGGGTCCACATCAGTGATGGCAGAGACTTGAGGTCCAAGCGTGTGAGGAGAAGAAGAGAAACACTTCAAATTCGCCGGCGAAGTGGACATTGAGAGACGAGATTTGTATAACAGAAACCTAAAGCGAGCGAGAGAGAGAGAGAGATGCTTTAGCGATCAAAAACCCTAACGAGCTAAAGCAGAGAGAGAGAGAGGGATCTAGAAAGGACGAAGGAGATTTACGGAGAGGAGAGGAGAGGGGGTGCATGCGTTTGTTTCTAATTTTGTTTTTTTATTTATATATATTTTCTTTGATTCTTCTTCCTCTTTCTTACAAGTCTTTCCTTCTTTTCTCCATTTTATTTTTGTTTCTATTGGACCCTTTCTTTATTAAAAGTTTCATAATAATAAACGACAAAATTATATGTAAGGTTTTTAATTTTTTTATAGTAAAATTCAGAGAAAATAGTCTTCTTCCTTTTCATTGAAACTAATAATATTTGACCAAAAAAGATACAGACAAGAAAAAAGATCTAATAATTAATAATAAAATAAATTTGTGTTAATGCTATTTACTTCTATAGGACTTTTTGATTAATATGATTTGGATCTGCTATATGCATTATTTATCATGCTATAAATTATAAACACCATTCTTTTTTTGTGAGAATCTTCCAAGAGATTCTTTGTTTGTCGACGAGATTGTTGGCAAACAAATGGACCAAATAATTAATGGCGTTACTTAAATGTATATAGCTATGTTTGTTTTGTCATTGTTAGACTAGAGACCAAAACATTGTGATTTGTGACTGTTTTTTTCATGAAATGACCATATTCTTTATGGTTTAGGCTGCACAAGTTATGGGGCCATCTAATTTTCTAGGCCGATTATGAGTTTTTTTTTGTTACTTTTGAAACATTATGCCAGGCCGATAAATCGATGGGCTTCTCACATAATACGAAAGCCTTTTCTTTTACAGAGTCATAGTTGTCAGTCACACAAAATTAGGGCTTCCCTCAGTTTCTTGTTTCTCAAGCAATATGTCAATACTAAACTACCCTTACCTTTAAAAGGCTGAGTGTAATAGGCCCAATAACGTAAACCAAACTATGGGCAGAGTTTGTCGAAACACGGTGAGAAGGAAGCCACGTAACGGCTGACAAAATTTTCAAGGGATCCTATCAGATCCGAAGAAAGTCGTATGGTATATTCTATTTGCCTTTCTAATACTTCAAGGGATCCTATCAGATCCGAAGAAAATCGTTCTACTTGTGACCACGTGGCTGAGATAAATGGGTCCTACTTATCTTAATCCAATCACTCATCGTGAACCTAGGACATAAAAATAAACAATAATATGTTGGGAACCTCTTTGCTTAAATCATGTTTATAATAGAAAAATGTGTTACTTGTAGTTGTAACAGTGAAGATGTATGTTTACGATGATTGCGTTGTAACATCCTATGAATATTCATATTCTAGCTTGAAATTTTGGGATTGTGTGGTTTAGTGAGAAATACTGTTATTTTAAAAATAGTTTTGGAAACATAATCAAAACTAAAAACTTTTTTTTAATGCCAAAGCGTTGTCTAAATAACAAGAAAAGAAGAAAGAGAATTGCATTAGTCGAGTGGAATGTACTAATACCACGTATATACTTTTGACAACTAATAAGCCATCTTTAAAAAAACTCTTTAACACGTCTTAGTTAACTAAAACAGAAGAACATAACTCACATAAGTAACTGTTGATAGGAAACTTCAGACATTTCATATTAAATACTCTAGAAGGACAGTGTGGTGTTGGATCCACTTGTTGTGTAAAACTAATTATCCTAGACATCTATAGTAATATAAATTCATGTTTTTGAACTCATTTGCATATGCAAATAGATAGCTTATCCATAGATTATACCTCTTTTTAGGATAAATCTCATATTTACATAGATTTGAAATACTTAGAGTGTGATTGGTTATTGCTGTAGATATTTTCCACCAGGCCCGGCTCATATGCATGATGGATCCTGTACATCAATTGGTTTTTGAGGACCTTTTCTCTCTAAAAATGGACCTTAAATACAAAGAAAATTTTTGGTCAAAAAAGTAGACCTTGTGCTATTGCTCCTCTGGCACATGCCAAGAGCCGGCACTGTTTTCCACATCCACAATTTTACATACATCCCTAAATCTACACTAATTTTAATTTGTATTTTTTTTTTAAATTCATATCCTTTTTAAAGTCCACAACACTTCTTTAAACTCATATTATGAAACAAATGGAGTATATGTTAATTATATACTCTGACCATTTTAGACTTTAAAACACTTTTCTCACATGATATTGAAAATAAAAAGTTTAAAGCAATACATATTTTATGCCGACAGTTATGCATTCTGCAAATTTTGAATTAAGTGGTTTCACAACAATAAAACTATCCCAAAGTATAAAGTTACATGTTTTTGGTCTTTAGTCAAATATTAGCAATAAATCTATGAACATAATTGCAAAGATTTGTTGAGAAAAAAATGGAATATGTCAGGGAAAAAAATAGCATTCAAATTAGTAGTAATTCAATTCAAAGGTTTCCAAAATTAAAAAAAAAGTTAATATATTGCTTTTACTTGAAAACAAGGAAATGAAAAGAAAAACTTGATATAGTATTACATTTGTAATTGTGTAATAAATCCGACCAGATAATCAATCCCCCCTTTATAAGCACCGTATCTCTCAGATTCTGTGCTTGCTAGAGATTATCTTCGATCTGATCGACGGCGGCGGCGGAGGAGGATCCGAAACCGAGTAGGATAATGACTCGCCGTTGCTCTCACTGCAACCAAAACGGACACAACTCACGTACATGTCCGAATCGCGGTGTAAAGCTCTTCGGTGTTCGTCTCACCGAGGGCTCGATCCGCAAATGTGCCAGTATGGGCAATCTCAGCCACCACTCCTCTGGCTCTGGGTTGAGTGGACTCGTGTCGAACAATCCTGCCTCTCCCGGTGATGGCCCTGACCACGGCGTCGGCGACGGTTACGCCTCCGAGGACTTTGTTCCCGGCTCATCATCCTCTAGCCGCGAGAGGAAGAGAGGTAACGCGTTTTCCACCTTTTTTATGGGACTTTTTTTACAAAATCATTATCTGAATTTGATTGATTGCTGTTTTTAGGGAATCCATGGAGGGAAGAGGAGCATAGGATGTTCTTGTTGGGTCTACAGAAGCTGGGGAAAGGTGATTGGAGAGGTATCTCTAGGAACTATGTGAAGACGAGGACACCTACTCAGGTCGCGAGTCACGCTCAGAAGTATTTCATCAGACTGTATAATGTCTCTCGCCGCAAGAGACGTTCTAGTCTCTTTGATATTGTTCCTCCTGATGAGGTCAGTTACTTTCTGATCTACTTTGATTATGTCAACTTGTTTTTGATGCGGGTCTCTTTTTTTTCATGGTTGCAGCAGGTAATTGATTCTCAGGAACTGCAAGCTGAGGATGTTCAAATGCAGGGCAGTGACTCTGTTCCTGCACCGTTGATCCTGGAGACGGAAGAGTGTGAGTCGATTAAATCCACCAACTCTAGTGGTGATGAGCCTCCGACTGCTTCTTTCGACACCATCCAAACTCAGCTACAACCACCACCGCCTGGTTCGTTCCCTGTGCTCTATCCGGCTTACTTCTCACCGTTCTACTCATTCCCCTTTCCGGTTTGGCCTGCTGCGTATGTTACCGGGCCACCGGCAAATGAAGAGACTCACGAGATTCTCAGGCCGACAGCTGTGCACTCAAAAGCCGCTCCGATTAATGTTGATCAACTTCTTGGTATGTCTAAGCTCAGCCTCGGAGAGTTTAGCCAAAATGGTGTACTGGAACAGTCTCTTTCATTGAAACTAGTTGGAGGTTCGGCTTCAAGGCAATCAGCCTTTCATCCAAATCCAGCCAATGGTGGTGGTGTACCGGACATGAACACCGTGATTCATGCTGTCTAAAGATCTACCTGATGTGACGGTGGTCTCTCAGATTTGTGGCCGTAGCCAAGTGATTCATTGTCATTAACATGACTTATACAACAACAGCGAATTGCAGACAGGTCCCTAGACATTGTATAATATTAGTTATATTATACTATTGTTTTAGTTAGGTTTGATCGAATTGCTTAGTTCAGCTTTTGTTTAATCGGGGTGGAAAAGGAAGAAAGATAAAAAGTTACTGGCCTTTGCCTTTGTTTTGGTTTAGCATAACCCTTAATTTCGTTCAAAGATGTATTAAAACTGCTTAGCATTCTAGGATTTATATTATAATAAAGTTCATTTTATGAAGATATGTTCTTGCGTCATCCTGCTGTTTTTTATTTTCAGTTAAACGCTAATAATCATAACCACAAATGTACATAGTGTCGGTTGGGGACTTGGGAGAGACAGAGTCTCCGGTCACTACTGTGTGGTCTTTGACTTAGAGACTCTCTGCTCTGTTGAGTTAGTAGAGGAACAGTCTGAATCGGTGAAACAGTGTGGCTATTTGTTATCTGGTGTTCGTGTGGTAATGCAGATAGGTGTCTGTATGGTGTTGAAGAAGATTGTACGGTTTGGACGTCTAAGAATGGACACTCTGATGGGAGGTTAGATTTGTTTCAGGCCGATGAGAAGATTAAGAAAAGAAGAAGATGTCTTGCGTGAAAAGGTGTAGAGATGTGTATATAATTCTCATGGACATGGTACAGAAGCCAGTCTGCAGCTCTTTTAGCGTAGAAATGTTTATGTCTTATATGTATCAAAACCTTGTTTGATTATATGAGAACCATATATAACAAGTAGTACAAACTATTTCATCATTTCATCATTTGATCATACAACCTTCAACGATTCAAAACAGAGTAGCTTATTATGCTATCAAGATTTTTGTTTTCATCGATGATGTGTAACCCCATAAAGAATGGACCTGTATAGACGTTTGATACCTAACTACATAAAACTGAAATAGCTTAATCAACCATTTGCCGGTATTATCCATGAACATAAGCATGAGAAGAACAAAAAAAAGACATTGTTTTTCATTCAAACAGCGTAATGGATTCTCAGGAAGTGCAAGCTGAGGATGTTCAAATGCAGGGCAGTGACTCTGTTCCGGCACCGTTGATACTGGAGAAGGAAGAGCGTGAGTCAATTAAATCCACCAACTCTAGTGGTGATGAGCCTCCGACTGCTTCTTTAGACACCATCCAAACTCAGCTACAACCACCACCGCCTGGTTCGTTCCCTGTGCTCTATCCGGCTTACTTCTCACCGTTCTACTCATTCCCCTTTCCGGTTTGGCCTGCTGCGTATGTTACCGAGCCGGCAAAGGAAGAGGCTCACGAGATTCTTAGGCCTACAGCTGTGCACTCAAAAGCCGCTCCGATTAACGTTGATCAGCTTCTTGGTATGTCTAAGCTCAGCCTGAAGGAGTCTAGCCAAAATGGTGTATTGGAACAGTCTCTTTCATTGAAACTAGTCGGAGGTTCGGCTTCAAGGCAATCAGCCTTTCATCCAAATCCAGCCAGTGGTGGTGGTGTACCGGACATGAACAGCGTGATTCATGCTGTCTAAAGATCTACCTGATGGGACGGTGGTCTCTCAGATTTGTAGCCGTAGCCAAGTGATTCATTGTCATTAACATGACTTATACAACAACAACGATTTGCAGACAGGTCCCAAGGCTGGGCTCTCGGATTAGTTATTGGTTATATTATACTATTGTTTTAGTTAGGTTTGATTGGATTTGCTTAGTTCAGCTTTGTTTATTAGGGTGGAAAAGAAAGAAAGATAAAATTTACCAGCCTTTGCCTTTGGCATAACCCTTAATTTCGTTCAAGGATGTATCAAACTGCTTAGCATTCTAAGATTTATTACAATAAGTATACTATGAAGATATCTTCTTGCGTCTCCTGCTGGTTTTTATTTCAGTTCATAATCATAACCAGAAATGTACATATTGTTGGTTGGGAACTTGCAGAGACAGAGTCCGATGTCTAGGCCTATTCATTTTATTCGAGATTCGAAGAACCGAACTGATAAACCAGACTAGAAATTACCGAGATCCGAACAGTTCCTGTTTTTTTTTTTTTCTATACCTAAGGAAACAAAAAAAAAATGAACCGAAATCAAATCAGACATGAACTTGATCCAAAATTTTAAAATATCAGAACCTAAAGAATCGAACGAAATTGAGACAAAAACGAAGCAAAGTTCATAAAAATTCGAATGGTTTACATAAATATAAAGAAATCGAAAATGAAATAATCGAACCAAAACGAAAACCAAATGAGCCGGTCTACCAATGCCAGTGTCCTATGCTCGCTCCGTTGAGCTCGAATATATTAAGAAAAAAAAGTGGGAAACAGTTACGGCCTTGCCAAAAAGCTTCTTCTGTAATGGGCCTTCTCATGTGTAGTGAAAGCACAGTAAAAAGCTAATGGGCCTTACTAAAAGGTGAGGGAAACCCTAGCTCCACATCATCTATATAAAAGTAGAAACCTAGCTGAAACAACTGACAGCGACGCCGGAGATCAGCAATGGGTACGTCTCTCTCTTTGTTATGTTCATTGGATTCTGATGATGTATGTGTGTTTGTATGAGAAGTGAGCTAAGCATAGTAGAAATGTGGCTTTTATGATTGCAGGGGCATACAAGTATGTGTCTGAGCTATGGAGGAAGAAGCAGTCGGATGTGATGAGGTTTGTGCAGAGGGTTAGGTGCTGGGAGTATCGCCAGCAGCCTTCCATTGTCCGTCTCGTCAGGCCTACTCGTCCCGACAAGGCTCGTCGTCTCGGCTACAAGGCCAAGCAGGTCTTTCTCTTCTTCTTGTTGTCCTGTTGCCAACTTGTCAGTAGTTTTAGTTATGTCTCAAATTCAGCTGGTAAAGCGGTATCTTGAAGCGTAGGCATTCTCTTTTTTAAAGTAGATATGTCTGCGTTGACCTGATGTAATACTTCCTGAGACCAGCTAAATCTATTCAATCTTATACCAAACAGATCTCTAATCTACTTTGGACTCTGTTATTGTCAAAGATTGTTACATTTTATGTAAACTATATTACACGAATCAAGTTATATAATTTTCAGTAGTTTTTAGGTATAATCGAATCAAGCACTTAGTTGTTAATAAGCTGGTCAAGCGGTGTCTTGACGCGTAGGCATTCTCCTTTTTTTCTAAAAAGTAGATTTATCTGCGTTAACATGATGGAATACTTCCTGAGACCAGCGATATCAATTCAATCTTCTGACCGAACAACTCTTTATCTACTGTGGACTCTGTTCTTGTCTAAGTTTGATACATTTTTATATAGTCATCGATCAATGTTTTATTTTGTTATTGTTTTGTAATTCAATTGGTTTGTGTTGACCAACTATTTTGGTTATTTGTGTTCAGGGGTTTGTTGTCTACCGTGTTCGTGTGAGACGTGGAGGTCGCAAGAGGCCTGTTCCCAAGGGTATTGTGTATGGTAAACCCACTAACCAGGGAGTGACACAGCTCAAATTCCAGCGCAGTAAGAGATCTGTTGCTGAGGAACGTGCTGGCCGCAAACTTGGTGGCCTCAGGGTCGTTAACTCCTACTGGCTCAATGAGGCTAGGACCAAACCCTTTACTTAGTATCCACTCTGATCTGTTTATTGGAAATTGAGTTTAACTTTTTTACTATTAGATATTAGTATATGTATGTATCGTTCGTGCTGTAACTTGTTCATTCACCTTTTTGATGTGATTATATATTGTTGATTAATGGTTGTTTTGCTTCTGATTTGTTTAGGATTCTACGTACAAGTATTACGAGATTATACTTGTGGACCCTGCACACAATGCCGTCCGAAATGATCCGAGGATCAACTGGATCTGCAACCCAGTGCACAAGCACAGAGAACTCAGGGGGCTCACCTCAGAGGGAAAGAAGAATCGTGGACTTCGTGGAAAGGGTCACAACAACCACAAGAACAGACCTTCCCGCAGGGCTACCTGGAAGAAGAACAATTCCCTCTCTCTCCGTCGTTACCGGTGATCTGCTTTTCGTGTTTTGTTTTTTTTTCTTGTCGAGTGGTGTATCTTCTGTGTGGATTTGTGTCAGAATATTTTACATTCAAGAGTTTGTTTTCAAGTTTTGAGCTAATTAAAACTTCAAATCTTACACAATAAGATCAGACAACGTTTACCCACATTAATCTACGTTTGTCTTTCCGACCATAAGTCTCTGATGGAACATGAATATATCCAGCCAGAAAGTGAGAGGCCATGTTAAATTAATATTTGTCCGAACCAGGTTTATCTCCCTAACCCCAAAACAATGAG
Organism: Raphanus sativus; assembly: GCF_000801105.2. Lineage (NCBI taxonomy): Eukaryota > Viridiplantae > Streptophyta > Magnoliopsida > Brassicales > Brassicaceae > Raphanus > Raphanus sativus. The sequence goes on from NC_079514.1 coordinate 7,438,571, forward strand.
TTGGATAATGAACTCATTGTCGTTATCCATGTCAAACGAAACTTCTACTGACTGAAGCTTATATATACACATAATATAACGATAACCAAATTCAGTCTTGGCAAATCTTACAACAAAGAGATTTAAGTCTTGCATATGAAAGCAATAGTACCAAATTTACAAGTTTCCTTCTATATCACAACTCACAAGACCTCGTCCATGGATACATAGCGGCGCTCCTGAATGGAGAGCTGAGCAGCAACTCCCATGGCAACAGCCATCAATCCGTCTTCCAAATCAACAGCTGCTCGTCCTTCACCTCTGATTGCCGACAAAAATACGAGGTGTTCCAAGTAACTCGACCCATGATGCAACCCTTCATATCTATGAATTTACCAACATCATGCGAATGTGATGTAAGACTAATATGAGAAGAGAATACGACAAAATGAATAGGAAGCTTACTTTATTCGTTCATCCTCAGCTTTTATCGTTTGAACATGTTCTCTTCCCTCTGCACGGCTCCCAAATCTAACTATACCCTCTGGAACAAGTGCTTCCCCCTAAAACATGGTTGCCAAGTAAGTTAGGAAGAAATATTGACCCTACTCAAACTCATGGATCATATATTAACTTACCTTGCCAATGTGACCAGTAACAGAGATTTCTTGCTCGTTTTTGCTTCCTTCAGCGAACATACAAAGGTCAAGCATCCCACGGCATCCATTGTCAAACTCAATTATAACGTACGCGTTATCAATTATATCAGGCACCTAATGTTGTCAAAGAGAAATTAGAAACTCCCAATATACATTGAATTCAGGATTAAAAAAAAAAAAATCACCTTCCCATCATAAACTTCATCCTTGTGGTTAACATCCATACCTCCAGAAGCCATCACAGAAACAGGATTCGCAGAAGCAAAGAGCCTCATCAGATCAAAGAAATGGCAGCACTTCTCCACCAAAGTCCCTCCCGTGTTCACATTGAATCTATTCCAGTTGTTCACCTTAACCAAGAAAGGGAACCTATGTTCTCTGATTGCTACCATCTTAACATCACCAAACTCTCCTCCTCTCACTCTCTCAATAAGCTTAGCCACAGGTGGCATGTACCTGTACTCCAACCCGACTTGGACCACCATATGATCCGACCGTTTCTTCGCGGCCTCCATAACCTCTTTGCAATCCGCGACGTTGGTGCATAACGGCTTCTCGACGAGGACGTGGTGCGGTTTGGGGTAAGCGATGACGTCCATGAGGATCCGGTGGTGAGTCATGTTCGGCGAGGAGACGACGATCACGTCGCACGTCTCGCTCTCGAGGAGCTCCTCGTGGTTCGAGAAGACGTTGAGATCATCCCAGTTGAGAGATTTGGCGAGTTCGACGGCGAGGAGACGCGAGGGAGGGTGGGGATCGGCGATGGAGACGACGGCGAGGTTTTGGTGGTGGCGGAGGTGGTGGAGGTTGATGAGGTGTTCTCTTCCCATCATGCCGATCCCTACGATTCCGTACTTGGTGATCGCTGGGTTCGCCATTACTGACTGAGCTTTCTCTCTCCTCCACACACACACTCTCTCTCTTCAAATCTTTGGGATAATTTATGAAATGGTCCTTTAAATCTTTTTAACTTCATCGATTTTGGATCGTTTATGAAACCTCTCTTTCCGCAACAGCTTTTGGATTATTTACAAAATGGTCCTTTAAGTATTCTTTAGTTACATGAAGAGTCCCTAGATTTAGGGAAGGTTCCTACCACACAAAAAATGTGATCATTGTTGAACAACCTTTTGTGCTTTTATCCAAAAGTCTTCTGAGGATTGTACTTTGCCAGTTTCATCACAACAGCAAAAAATGTGGACATACACTATATAATACATGATCACGTTTTACTAGTGAGACTCAGAGAACCCAGCGAGCACTTGGCAGCATCGAAGCAGTTTACTTGGCCTAGAAGAGACTGTACCCCGTCTACCCATCTCTGCTTCTGAATCTTGTTCTTGCATTTGAACTCCAAAAGCCCTTGTCCTGTTTTCAGACCAAAGTAAACTTCTTCTGAGTTGTTTTCCCTCTCTTTCCTGTATGGCCAAGCTGTTTTCTCATCGCAGACTCCATAGACAACGCCTTCACAGAAAAAAGGAACAACAACAAGTTCAGAATGTTTGTCTTTTAGGTAAATTTTCTAAACTGAAAGGTTATGAAAATGCTTACTTTTGATCTTCTTGGAGAATGCTCCTCCAACATGTTTGCTTTTGAGTTTGATCATTACCTGAAAAAAATAATAATAATAAGAAGCTATGGATCAGAAGTGAAGTGAGATGTGTTGTGTGTTTAGGTTTCTAGTCAAATCTGCTGTACCTGAGACTTCTTGTTAATATAGACACAGACACGCTTACTACGTAGCAGTCCTGAAAGTTAAAAGCACAAAAAAGAAACAAGAGATAAGCTCTCTGTCTTGTCTCAGTGAACTCTTCATTTGGTCAGAGTAGACTTACCATGTCGTGAGCATTGCATCAGTTCACCTTCTAATGGAAGATTTGGTTCTTCCAACCTAAATTGAATGTTTGCAGGCCAATGAGAGTCAGAGAAGCTTCTCTCGAAAGGTGCAATAGATGCGTTTTTCCTTGCTTCCTTTGGTTGTCTCGCCTTCAGAGTCGCTTCTCCTCTCAAAGCTAAGTTTCCATTTTAAAACAAAACCAAGATCAAGCATGAACCTACAAAGCCTAGAATAGTTTCAAACAAGAATCCATACATGTTGCAGCAGCGGCTGTAAGTGTCATGAGGTCACCAGGGCTGTGAATATCCACAGAAGATCTAACAGTGGAAGCAACACGTCCACGGTCAGCACCGGCTCGCTCAGCCATCTCAACGCAATGCGAGGCCAGAAGCTCGGTGGCTGAGGCCAATGCCAGAGCCATCTTGGATCCTGGCCCTTTGCTGTTGCTTGCAGATGTCACAGAGGCTAAACCTGCAGCCAGAGCGGCTATTGAGACTGCGGAATGCACGTGCGCGTTCTCAACGCGCACCTTGTCTTTCTTATTGAGATAGTTGATGGTGTTGCTGCTGCTGCTGCTAGTATGTTCCTTGTGGTGGTGAAACCATTTTGACAATGCTCCTCCCTTGCGTGTGCCAAACGAGTTCATGATCTTCCCAGCCTAAAAAAACCAAAAGCCCTATTATGAAAAATGGGTTTGATTTGAATTGAGAAAGGGATAAGAGAAGTGACGTACCACGAGTGGATCTGCAGCAGCAGCGTCAGGGAACAAGACATGAGGAGTGTTTTGAGCAACACAGAGCTGTTCCTGTTGTCTATGTTTGAGTGAAAGTGCTTTGGTTATTTCAGAAGTAGAGAGACTCCAGGATCTAGACAGAAACTCCATTGGCTCTTTTGGTGTCTGAGGCTGGGGAATAGATGAGAAAAGGTCTTCAGCTCTCAGAACTCCATCTTCCTCCATATTCTCTGATCCAAACAAGAAAGATGATGTCTCTTTCCAATCTGGATAAAACCCACCACTTTCCATTTTTTTTATATTTCTATGTAAATGATGAATGAATCTTGAAATACAAAATGAAGCTTTCTTGAATTTGAAAAAGATGACGTGGGATGACCACCAAAGAGGGAATTTAATGGCCTGGTGGAGTAGGAGTTATGTTTCTGATCAGAGCCATGTGACCAAAACTCTTTTAAGTTTCAGAAATAAAACTTGAAAAATGAACTGTAAAACCTTTAATGAAAATAATAATAATTAAAAGGAATATAACTTTATGGAGATGAAAAGGATGATGATGTTGACTCAGATGGAAGAGAAGAGGAAGAGCATAACACCAATAAGAGAATCTTTTCTTTCTTTCTTTCTTTTTAAATGAGATAGAATAATTCAAACCACAAGTCTTCAAAAGTACGTGCGGACTAACAAGTGAGAGATAGATTGCCGTAAATATTCTTAGAAGATTTAAGAACTCGTCTCCATGTTCTTATATATATATGTGTGTGTGGGATGAAGAGAGAGGGAGATGATGTCGTTATGGGCTAAAGAACATTGTTCTTGAATTCAGGTAATATCTTAATGAAGTAGGACGGTTTGTGAAACCAAAAAGTGGCGACAAATGCATCGGTCTGAGAGCATTTTTGTCGTTTGAGCGAACGGTTCTCACACGATTCATTCCCCCATTACCGACCAGCTCCTTCAAATAATACGTAAAAGAGACTACTTCGGTTTTTCTATTTGTGTACTCTATTGTTTGAGTGGTTTCACGGATTAACAATCAGTTTTGTTGTCTATCTAGCATTACTATTTTATCTATCACTTTTGAGTATTCTAAACGGTTGAGTAATCCAAGCAATTAAACAAAGTATCCCAAACAAATAAAACCAATTTTTTTAGTTGACTCATGTAGTTTAAATGGGCCTCATATAGAGCTTTTATTTATAGGCCTGATGTAAGGGAAAGATATCCCCTTCTACAAAATCTCATTTAGCCTCTATGGCCTGAAGTTCTTTCTAACTAAATATTTTCTAAGAGGCAAGGTTTCCACCCTCCATCTTCTACTATTAGCCTCTATAGCTTGAAGTTCTTCATTTGTAGTTTTTTTTCTTAAATAAGGTGATAACATAACTTACTTAAAAGATGTTGGTTCTGTTTCGAGAAAATATAAAATAATATAGGACTAGTAGAAATGTTTAAGATGGAAAATAAGATACAACAAAAGAAATTGAATAAAGTGGAACAGAAGAAGGGAAAATTCCATAAAAATACCCCAGCTAAAATTCATTAAGCTTTTTAATACCAAATATTTTTGCTATCCAATTTAATACTCTAAATAATTATATTGTTCATTTTAATATACAAACTTTTAAAACTGTGTTCCTTTTAATACCCAAACTTTATTTATTTTGATTAAAAATACTAATAAGTTTCAAACAAAATTGTAAAAATCTCTAATATTTACAAAACAATCTCAGAAAATTCTAATTTTATATTAATATTTAGGAAAGAAGGCACTAAATCAGAGAGAAAATTAAAAAAAGTTAAAAATTAAAGTTTGAAAGAAAATAAATAAATTTGTTTTGTATTTCAGAAAACAAACTAAACTAAATACTTAAAACTTAATTTTTTATTTCAATAATTCGGTTGTTGAAACCCAACTTTGCTCAAAACTTGTCTCCTTGTTTTACTGGGATATTTCAGTAGCACAAGTAAACCCTCAGTATTACAGGTTTGTTGTTAGAATATTCTTGTTTATGTTTAGTCATGTTGGCAAATTCATAAAGAATTGGTTGAAATATAATATGACTATATCTAAACTAAATTTGAAATCTAAATAAAAACGTCAAGATGGCCGAGTTGGTCTAAGGCGCCCGCTTCAGGTGCGGGTCCGAAAGGGCGTGGGTTCAAATCCCACTCTTGACAATAATTTTTTGTATTTTTTAACCTCGCACCATTATTAAAACCATTTGCCCTCTGTTCCTCACCTTTTTCAGACATCAGTATGCTTCATCTTACCATTAGACATCAGTATGCTTCATCTTACCATTAGACTTGGTTCTTTTTCTCTTTGTGCATAGTGTGGTTTCATGCTTATATGATCAGAGATGTAATAACAATGACATTGTATTTTATAGACACTAAAAGACCCAGACCAGTCAATAGCCAAGACAGAGAGAGACACGACATGACCTGATATGTAACAACAATCTTTGATGCACCCATAATTATCTTTCAAAGATTAAAAAGAAAGCATGAGCTTCTGTGTACATGTGAGTGCTCAAGCAAATATCTCACGGCTTAAGACTTACGATCTCTCTCACCACTTGAGCTTTATCTGCGTCAAAGCGCTCGTCCTCTGCCACCAAACAAACATGAAACATAAAGCATAAGAATTTTGTTTACGGTGAGAACCAGGTCAATTCTCTGGTGATCCAACAACAGTCGCATACATACCTTTGTCTGGTTTGATATCAGCCAACAATCTTAGAAGCTTGTTTTTGTTTGCCAACAGAATGTTGATGATGTCTGAAGGCTTTCTTTGGTTGGCTACAAACAGCTGTACAAATATAACAATGTCAGTAATCTTATATTTGCCCCTTCAAATCTTTTACTTTCAAAACTCATGTACGAAAAAACTCAAGATCAAATTGCCAAAGCCGTCTGGCTGATTATGTTTCACTGGCTAATAACTACTTCATGTCTACAGGGTCCCAAAAAAAGATACCTTGAAAACATGGAAAGCATCTATCTGAATAGTCTTGCTTGATTCCTGCAAGTGAGTTTTCATCCACAAGCTCAATTTATTAGTCCCAATACTAAATCAATTTGGCAGAGGCAGACATCGAGGATAAAAACAATTAAGGAAATCAGAGTAAAGCATCATACTCTGAGAAGATTCATGAGGATTCTTAAGTTATCCATTGAGCTAACATATTTCGTCATCACAACTGAGTTTGACCGATCCAGTAATATATCGCCCAACAACTGTAAAACGTTACACATTATAATCAATCAGAACGCTCTGTCCCTGCTATCATTTTCGTGATTACACACATTTGTGATATTATATCATAAATGACTCTACCTTAATAGCTTGCCGTCTGGTTATGTAATTACTTGATTCAAGAAGCTTTGAATTGTAGTCTGCAAAAAACTGTAAACCATAGTAGCTGAGAATCATTCCAGTTCTATTCCGCACATGCATATATGATTTGGTACATTGTAAGAGAACTTACCCAGTCTTCGTTCTTGGTGAGGAACTCAGCCACTGTAGACTTGTGCCTTGTCAGAAGTTCCTGCAAGAAAACAATTCACAGAAACTGATGTTACCATGGCGTATTTTACAGAAAAATCTAAAATCATGTCCAAAAAAATGTTACAGTAGTAGAAGAACCTTAAAAGTGGCAGCAGCATCAGCAGCAATGTCGAAATTGGGAAGCTGAATGTAGTAAAAGAACTTCTTCACGTGCTGTGAGTCCAAAACATATCTGAACCCCAAGAAAGAGAAGAAATGGTTTAAAATTATAACATGCTCCACAAAAACACCATTAGTAAAACTGTTTTTACTATTCAACATAGAATCATAGATTGTCACTTTGTAGAAAATAACAAAAAAAGTGGGCTCACTTGGCAACAATCTGATGGCGGATGCACTCTCTAAACATAGTACCATAGTGTAACGCCATATCTGTGTTCTCAAAGCTGAAAAGAAATCATATAAAAACCCCCCATATGAATGATAACAGATCTTAAAAAGAAGTTAGACTTTCTAACTCGGAAAGCCATTAATGAAATGCGTAGGATTAAATTCAATCTCCTAAAGTAGTCTCACCCGTCCACAAGAAAATCCAAAAGATCAATGTTGGATTCGAGATAATCAGAGGCAATAAGGCGTGAATTGACTTGTTGCCTCTGAAGATTTGCAACGACTTGTGTAGCATCTTTCCTCGCCTAATAACAACAAAAAAAAAAGAAGAAGACTTGAGATCTCAAATGTTATTCTCTCTATCAATCATGAGAGACGAGAGATGTGTTACCTCCAAGTTTAAGTATTGAAGCGAAGTGATCAAGCGGCGGAGAGTATCACCCTTAAAGAACTCTTGAGTGAGCTGGGCACAAGCTTCAGCGACAGGCTCAGCGTCGCTGTTTCCGTATAGAATTAACTTCAACTCTCGCAAGTTCTTGCTTAGTTCCGACAGCTGCAAGCAAATGGGTTGTCAGAAACCAAACAAGGGTTTGATCAGGTGGGAAACTGAATCAGGAGAAAGGGAAAGGAAGAACCTTTTCTTGGCGTTTGGACTCGCGAAGGTCAGGGATGGAGACGGATCGATCGGCGTAGACGAGGAGATCGCGAGTCTGTCGAACGATGTCAGGGGGAGTCCGCGGCTTCGATTTGAAAAGACCTTTCATCTATATTTTTCTAGATCCCTATCGCAGTTTGTAATGAATGATTTGATGAAGCTCCTTCCTCTCTAGAATTTACTAGGGCATCATCATGCTATGCTATGCTCCTCTCTTTGTCTTTGGTCTTCTCCATTTTTTAGCCCCTTTGCTTCTTCTTTTGATTCAATGCACATGGCATTATTCATACTAGTGTCTCTCACCCACACAAAACTCGAAAGTAACAATTATTTTTACTCCTGAAAAGCCAGCAAAATCAGAGCTAATTTGTATTTTTATTTTCTTTTTAGTTATGTACCTTCTGAATTTTAACAAACAACTAGATTTTGACCCGCCCTTAGAAGGACGGGTATATTTTTTGTTTTACATTTTTTTATAAATTTAATTTTTATATTTATGTTTTTATTTACGTTTTTTTTTCATTATATAATATCAATATACTAAAATAGGAATATGACCTATTGATATATGTGTGGTCAAATTATTTTACAATAATTATTAAAACCTCTTATTAATTATTTAAAAGAAATATTATACAAAGAAAATATAAATATGATTAAAAACATAAATATAAAAATTAAATTTCTAAAATATGTAAAACAAAAAAATATACCAGCTCTTTTAAAGGCGAATCCGAAACTAGTCAATACTATTAAAATATGAGAATTAATAGAATAGATATAATTACAAAGAAAAATACAAATATAACCACAAAAAAACACAAATATGAGAATTATAGTAAAACAAAAAATATATTTGTCCTTTAAAAGACGGGTCAGAATCTAGTTATGGTTTAATTTTGTTGATCTAAACATCTATTATTTCAACTTGATTTTTAGTGGTTTATTTTAAAAATATTAACAATTATTAATAAATAATTAGTAAGTCTTGAAAATGTTGAATTTTAAACCTACTATTTATTCTTTATTATCAATAGAGGAATTGTCGTTTGGCTTCTTTTATTAACTGCCGTTTAATATATGCAGACAATAGTTCTTAATAAATATTAAGTTAATTACCATTATTCTATATTATTTCATGAATTTTTATTAGTATAAATTAGTTTCAGATTCCTAGAATATAGGAATGGGGAAGTTATGCCGTTAAAAGAAAAAGGAAAAGGGAAGTTATAATATATTTCATTTTGGAAAAATAAAATATAGAAATAATTAATTGGACACAACATTTTATTAATAGGTCATGCTGAAGAATTAATAGAATAGATTACTCCTTTACTCTAGTTTTAGAAAAAAATACTTCAAATATTTTCTTTTACATTTTCAATGAATTTACAGATATTAATGGTAAATTATAAATTACAAAAAATAATTGTGTTTATTAAATTTTATTAATTGAAAATTATAAAAATAATTATAATGTAATATATATATTATTTACATATGTGAAAAGATTAAATTTGAAATGAAGAAATATCATTTTACTAGACGTAAATATTTAAAATTTTAGATCATGTTCACGTTCAGTCTTTCAAATAAAATAATATTATCTAAGTATTTATAATATTTTGATTTGGCACCGATTGATTTTAATTTATCAGTTCAATTCCAAATTTTCGATACTTCAATACTAAAAATTCTTTGTATATCTGGTTTTTAGATTTTATTTTGTTCATCTAAACTCTAAAGCTTTATTTAAAATCAACGAAAATACATCTTTTACTCCATAAACTTTAAAATAAAATAACAAATTGTATTTTCCAAAATTCACTATAACTAAATCATAAATTGTACAAGTGCTATGGTCTAATGTTCAAATTTTTAAAAATTTCTATAATACATCAGGGGTTGGATTCCAAAAAATACAATTTTTGCATATTATATAATGCAAAATTTATAGGAAGTTCCAGAATATTATAGATAGAACCATTTGTTGCAATTTTGTGCTGCGTAAAGCTATCCACTGGAAATATCATGTATAATAATTCGTCATTCGAATGTTACAACTAGAGCTTCATAGTAGAATTTTTGTCCATTAAGTTATACGTGGTTGATCATAGTATCCTATGTAATAGAAAGTGAAATTATACGATTTGATCAGTGTAAGTGAAAAATATAAATCATAAATAAAATTATAGAGACATAAACAGTTGAAATCATAGTTTTGGATCAGTTCTTATGCGGTTAATTTTCACATTTGATTATACAAGCTGCATAAAGCATCACTCAAGACTCCCGAGGTGAGATAGCCTTAATGTGTGGAAGTCATAATGTGCAAAACCCATTGCACTATGAATCTCTTCTATCCTCACATCATTTTCTGTTTTCTCTTTTGTTGTGAAAAATCTAAAGAACCACAACACTTGATTCTTCATGAACAAGCATTTATATAACATATAGTGATAGACATCAAGACCGACACTAACATCCATGGGAAGAGTAATTATGATAATCCATAACCAAACAAAAAGTTCAAAAACTGAAGCAAATAAAAACAGAGATAAATTTCAAAGTCCTAACTGGCTCTGCATCTCCAATATAGTCTTTGCAGATTTCTGCAGCTTCTCGGACTCTTCATCAGTCATATGCACATTAGTCACAGCCACCACGCCATTACGTCCAAGCAGAGCAGGGAGACTGAGGAAGACATCACCACCATCAACACCATAGAAGCCACGAGCAAGAACCGTGACCGGGTGGATCTTACGCTGGTCACGGAGGATGGTGTAAGCCAGGTTGGCAACAGAGTAGCCAATGGCCCAAGAAGTGTAACCCTTGAGAGCAATGACTTCATAGGCACTTCCAACGACAGTCTGGTGAATGTCCTCAAGGGTTTGTTTCTCGTACGCGATCTGTTGCTTCTCCAGGAAGCTTAGGACAGGGATGCCTCCCACGCTTATGCTCGACCACAACGCCACCGAGCTGTCTCCATGCTCTCCCACGATGAATGCCTACAGACAACAACAACAACACACACACCATTTGATTCGATCGTCTCTATTACAAAACCCTAACTTTGGTCGGAAACTGACCTGAACATCCTGAGCATTAACGTCGAGATGATCTGCGATCAAGAACCTGAACCGAGAGGAATCAAGATTAGTACCCGATCCGAGAACCCGGTTCACCGGAAAACCAGAGAGTTTCCAGGCGACGTAGGTCAAGACATCCACGGGGTTAGAGACGATAAGCAAGATCGCGTCGGGAGAGGACTTAGCGAGGGGAGGGATGATGTGGCGGAAGAGAGCGACGTTCCTCTGGAGGAGGTTGAGCCTGGACTCTCCGGGGTTCTGCCTAGCGCCGGCGGTGACGATGCAGAGATCGGATCCGGCGGTGACTTCGTAGTCGACGGAGGCGGTGATTCTGGTGCGGGGGAGGAAAGCGGCGGCGTGCTGGAGATCGAGCATCTCGCCGCGGAGCTTGTCGGGCTTGGCGTCGACGAGGGCGATCTCGTCGGCGATGTCTTGGGTGAGGATGGTCTGAGCGATGGCCATGCCGACGTTTCCGACTCCGATGACGGAGACCTTTGTGCAGCGGTTGGAGGGGATGGGAGGGTCGGAGTTTTGGATCGGTTTGAAAAAGGTGTTGGTTAGATCCAGACCGCCCGGGCCTAATCGTGAACTCGATCCGTTGTTCGACATTACAAATGGTTTGATGGTTTTGTTTCTTTCTTCTCTCCGTGTGAGTGAGAAGTGTAGTAGTTATAGAGAGGAGGAAGAATGAAGAATGTATCAGACCGCCTCTTGTGTTTGTCCACTTTACATGTGATTTTTGTCCCCTTTATTTCAGAATTAAAATACCTCCATTTTGGTTGGAAACAGGAAAGCAGCCCACTGTTTGAGTCTTTGGTTTTTACCAAACTTCGCTAATGGTTTCGCCGTTTCATAAAGTCCTGCGGATTCGCCAATTTGGTTTAATCGGGTTATGTAGTTCCATTTTTGGTTAGTTCTTAAAATTGAAAAGCTGCCAAATCAAACCTAAACAATTACGGCTTGGTTTTAACTTTTAACTAATACAATTTTCTTCAATTTTATTGTCGAAACTAAACCGAAATTAACCGATATTTTATAATACTCCAGTTAAATTTGGATAATTTCGGTTGTATTTGAATCTTTTTGGTTAGTTGGTTAGTCTAGTCGTTGGCCTAAATCAGTATTGTAGTTTAATATTTTTTAAAAGTATAAAAAGTAATCAATTGTCCAACCAAACCAATAAACAAATTGATATTGAAAATTTGGAATTAGTTTTGGAATATGTAGATCGGTTCAAAACCAAACTGAACATGAACTAAAAATAAAATAGAAGTTTTGGTTTGGTTCAGTTCAGCATATTTGGTTCAATTCAAAACCAGAGACCAGAGTCAGAGTAAGGTCCGGTCCGTAGAGGGGAGGCAAAAGAAACGGTAGAATAGCGCAAAAAAGAACTAAATATTTTCATTAGTTGTTGTGTTTCAAAAAAAAAAAAAAAAAAAAAAATTTTCATTAATTGTTTTTGGACAAGACTTAGGTTCACCCCCTATGGTGAACCTTTAAATTCACCACATATCTAATAACCATCTAAATTGTCAACTAAATTAATAATAAAATAATTAAAAAAATAAATAATATCAATTTTAATAATGCTAATGTCACTAACTAATCTCTAAACTAAAACCTATATCCTAAATCCAAATTCTAAACCCAAAATTCTAAATTATAAACCTAAATTCTATACCCTAAACCTAAATCTTAAACTCTAAACCCAAATTATAAATCATAAACAAAAAAACCTAAACTTTAAACCCAAAACTATACCCTAAACCCTATACCCCAAACCCAAATCCTAGACTCTAAACCCAAATTCTAGACTCTAAACCCAAACCATAAACCCTAAACCCAAACCGTATACCCTAAACCCAAACCTAAACCGTAACCCAAACCATAAACTCTAAATCCAAACTTTAATTCTTAACCTTAAATTTCAAAAGAATAACATCAATATTAATCCAAACATTTAGGGTATAGGGTTTGGGTTTAGTATTTATGTTTTGGGTTTAGAGTCTAGGATTTGAGTTTAGGGTATAGGTTTGGGTTTAGAGTTCAGATTTTTCGGTTTATGATTTATGGTTTGGGTTTAGGGTTTAAGATTTGGGTTTACGGTATAGAGTTTGGGTTTATAATTTAGAATTTAGAGTATAGAATTTAGATTTAGGATATAGAATTTAAGTTTAGGGATTAGATAGTAACACTAATATTATTAAAGTTGACACTATTTATTTTTTTAATTATTTTGGTTTTTAAAAAATTATTTAATCATTAATCTATTTGGCATTTTGATTAGCTATTAGAGAGGTGGTGAATTTAAAAGTTCACCATAGGGGGTGAACCCAAGTCTTGTCCTTTTTTTTTTTTTATGTTCACCCACCTAATTAAATGTACATAATTTGGTTTTGATTAGGGCATCCATCGGGCCTCAACCGGCAGAGTTTACCATGAAGAATCAGAACCTTGCAAAGGAAACCTTACAAAACAAAATAAAATCAAAAGCAGCTTTTGTTGACGTGCATTGGTAAACAAGAGACTTGCTATTGCAAATATCCAGAAGAATAATACAAGCTTTGGAAGAGTCGCTATTACTTGTCAAGAAAGAAAAGTTGATCATCTATCTTAAACTATTAAAGGGGAAGTACAAATAGTGCTTACCCTTTAGTTTTTCTCAAAATTTACCAATATATACCATTGGATTAAAATTCAAAGTTTTGACAATATTTATAATAACCTTCCATAATATATATTCCTATATTTAAGCAGTCCTATAAAAATTGATATCAATCAACAACCGCAACATCCTTATTTATTTATATTCCTTCCTATACATAATCTTATTAATTAAATTACTTTATGTTATTTGAAACATGCTTACTATATTTACTATGTAAGATCTTCAATTCCTTTAACTATTGTTTACGGAAGTTATACATGTTACATGTAACATGTAGTAGATCAATTATGTTTTTAGAGTTGATTTATATTAAAACAAAATTGATTTAAAATATACATATATTCAAAAAATTACTTTTACTAAAATAGTTTCTAATAACCATTATTAAAAAATGTTTTAATATATGTGATTATTGAAAATATAATATATGTGATTATTTATATGATTGTACATATAAAATACTATTAATTATATGTTTGATTTGTCAAAAAAAAATTAGATGTTTGATGTGTTTTTAAGGAAAAAATAGATTGTGAATTAGAGGTGGACGTACGGATACCCATTCGGGCTCAGTTTAGATTTGTTTGGGTTTTGGGTTTTCGGAGTCAAAGATTTCAATTAAATTCGGATATTTCTAAATTTTGGTTCGGATTCGATTTAGATTTTTGCGGGGTTTTCAGGTTCGGATAACCCATTTAAATTCATTATATACTTCAAAATTCTCAAAATATATTAAAAGTTATATATCCCCTAGACTATATTTGAGAAGTGATTTTGCCACATGTCTTCTCTACAATCATTCTCACAAAAATAATATGACATGGCTACTAAAATTGATGACATGTCTTATAGATTAATATGACATGGACAATTATATTTAATGTTAATTTATATTTTTGGTAAACTTTTTAAAATATGGTAATAACTCATATATTACATTTATTTTCGATTTATATCTTTGGACTTTTTTAAAATATGGTAATAACTCATAAATCATCATTAAAATAAATATTTTAGTTCATTTTTACTATTTGATTGTCAAAATAACATATATTAAATTATACATAATCTTACAAAATATATATTCAGATATAAGACAAGAACCAAATTACATAAAAATAACAAAATTTTAATCTGTATAACAAAAATATCTTAGTTGAATCGAAAAAATTTAATCTTAACTAATATATCCAAATAATAATCAAACAGTCGTGATATTATATATCCAAAATTATATGTCTAATTAAAATAACATAGTTTTATTTAAAATAAACCATGCATATTAATTACAATATAAAATATCAGAATAATTAAAATTTAAAAACAATATATTAATAAACTATTATATTGTAAATAAATTATTATAATGCATTTACTTTATAAATATTTATATCCGTGCATGAGCACGGGAAAATCACCTAGTTACATATAAATTTGAATAACATATATCAGAATACCTGAACTTAACATATAAATCGATTTGATTAAATATTTAGATAGAGAATCAATAATTATGTTAAGTATTTTTGGTGATTTGAGTATACTTTAACTATTTAAGATATTTACATTTAATTATTTATATATATTTTTAATTATTTAAACCAACTTATAAGTACCATATATTATGGATGTTTTTATATACATTAAGTCTAAAAAATAATATATACAAGTATATAAATCTATTTCAAATACATTCAGGTATCTGAAATATTTTGGTTCAGATTGGATCCGGTTTCAGTTCTCTAAATACCAATTTTTTTATACTTAATTAATTTTGGTTCGGGTTTTGTATTTTTTTTGAATCGAGATCAGTTCGATTTTTTAGATTCAGTTTTTTGCCCAACTCTAATATTGACATGGAAAACAACATAATTTATAAAAATATACACCCGCACAGGCGTGCGGGTCAAAATCTAGTATGACTTAATGCATCAAACCGCCAAAGAAAGCATATTATTGCTTTCATTATCCTATGTACAAAAGGGTAACTCAACTCTTTATAGACTTTGACATGTAAGTGTCACTCAAGGTTGAGAATGAGTTCACGTGTGGTACACTGAGTGGAAGGACGAGTCAAAGAGATGCATCTATTGGTCCTATAAAACTCTCTCCACTCATCAATCTTCGCCACTTGGTGATGAGACAGAGCAGGCATGCATCTCCTGTCCACAATCTCAAGTATCTTCTCCGTTCTCCCAAGATGCATCGCAGCTTCTCTCACCGACGCTTCCCTCACTTCCACCGCCGTCACCAAGCACTTCATTCCTATCACCTGTGCCGCGTTGCAAAAGCACCCTGATACTATGTCCGACACCATCTTCTCCACATCTCTCAACAACGTCTCCTCCTCTGTTCCAATGCCTCTCGACTCGTACTTGTTCAAAAGGGTTTGGCTGATTCGGTACATGGAGTTAGCTGCCAGGGTCTTGATGGGCCAGTGCGAAGGCTTATGCTTCATGCAATATATCAGATTCTTCTGCCACAACTCTGTAAACTCTCTCTTAGCTATCTCCACAATCTCTTCAAGAACTTGTGTTGTTGTTTTCTGTTGCTTAGATAGTTTTCGAAGATCCACGTTGAGCCACTTATGGTAGAGATCAACACCTAACCAAACCACCTCCGCAGCTTTCCTGCTGTTGGCCAACTCTCCATCAATGTCCAAAACGTCTTCAAACTTCTTCACATAGACCAATGCCTCGTTCACAGCCTTCACCAACTTCTTCAAAGAGCAAGGCCTTATGTTGGGAAGAGCAACAGCTATACTCGTCAGCGTTACCAACGGAAGCGCCCAGCTATTAGGTGGCTCTCCAGAGGCTAATGAAACGACCTCGCCGCTGTCGAAATCCCATATCCCTTCAAACCCTTGCGAGACTGAACCTGTTGTTGACTCCAAGAGCTCTATCAAGTTAACAGGTTGTTGTTTCCGACCCTTTTGTATCAAATGCTCCGTCGCCTCGCGGTTGCTACGTGCCATGTAGTCCACCAGCTCCTCCTCTCCTTCGAGATGCAGAACAAATCGTCTCGTCGATGGAGAAGAAGAAGACTCAGCGTTTGAGACGGTACTACTCTCACATTTGAAGGTGAATAATAAACAACAACACAGCAAGATTCTACTCACAAAGCAGACAGTGATGAAACGGAGAAACTTGCTAGCCAAGACTAACCCATGCTGCGTTGCAATGCAGACGTCGAGCATCCATCTGTTAACGTCGTGCGCAAGCTTCCTGCTGCGTCGACCGTTGAGCATCCATAGGTTCATCAAGGGACGTTCTTTCTTCTCGGAGAGACACTCGAACCAATAGCTCTCTACTCTCAGCTCATCTCTCAAACCTTTCTTCGTCCTCAAGTTCACCGCAGTAAACCATCTGCTCGCTGGAGCAACGGTCCCTATGACTATCGAAGCTCCCTGAGAGACGAGAACAAGAGTGGTTGACCATTTGTAATCAGAGTCTCCGTTACAGAACCCAAGCGACCGTGGCTGCAAGAAGTAAGACCTGACCATGGCTTCGGCTAAAGTGACCGCGCTCAAGAAACAGAGGAAACCAGAGGCGGTGCAAGTGACGGAGCGAGCCATCACGAACTGAGGGGAAGAAGTATGAGCCATCATCCAGAACTTCATCAGATCTTCTCTAAGCTTAGGAACACCCTTTCTTCTCTCGGCGTGAGAAGGACACTCCTTCAGAGCGAACTCGTACTTCTTCTTATACTTGAGCTCCAAGTAACGTTTGGTGGCGGGAATCGTGATGGCGGAGAAGCTCAAGATCACAAACATGAGAAGCATTAGAGCGATGACGAGCGCGTGCTCCCAAGTGAAAACGTAGATGGCGCCTGTCCCCAGCTGGATACAGATGTTGACGACGTCGGTGACGACGAGAATCCCGAGAGCCACGAGGTTCATGAGGAGGTCTCGAGTGAGCATGAACCCTAGAGAAGGCATGGAGTTAGCCATCACGACGCAGAAGAAGACGCTGCTGCTGAGCTTGGCGAGCTGGTCTTGGCGGCTAGGCATGGGGGTGTTGAGATCCAAGGAGAGTTTGACGCAGACGGAGATGAAAGTGAGAGTGGTGGCGTTGAGGGAGAAGAACTTGCAGGGGAACCAGTATTTACGGTGGAGGAAGGCGTGGAGAAGATCGGTTAACATGGAGACTCCGCAGATGAGTGATGCGGTAGCTACGTAGATTCCTATGGAGGGCAACGGTTTGCTGAACTCTGCATCGGTTAGATTGCCGTGGGAGTCGCACCCCATATCACTAGATCTCTCGAGTCTTCTCTCTTTTCTTATTGATGCTTCGATAAAGATTGTTAATGAATCGGCAAAGAATTATTATTAGTATTTATGTCCACTCAAAAAGGTATTTGACTTGTCTGAAGTAAGACTTATTCAAAGACGAAGACCCGACTGTCTGACTGTGCATTCAGACACTAACACACGGCTCTAATTTAATATAGGGCCTTTCTCTGGGCTTTTAAGTGTTGGTCTACAACCACACGTATCTGTTCTTACGATATAGAAACTTGGACATTTGGGTGTGGAAGAGAGATCCAGAAATAATTAGAAGATTAGAGAAAGTTTTGTTGAATTTGAAAACAAGAGAGAAAGTGATACGTTTTGACAAGACTCGGAGAAATTACTCATGAAAAATTTGAGCACAATTTTAGTTACTCTCGAAAGTGATGTGTATGTAAGAAAACAAGAATCAGATGACACAAAAGCTTAAGTTTTTTTTTCTGAAACACGGTCAAAGACTGTTTTGTTTCTAATTAACTAAACTGGCTGCTGGGCCAAAAGGTTGTGAAGTAAAAAATATTCAGACAAAATCTACAGGTCAGATTGGGTTATGTTCTGTCTGATAAGCCTTAAAAAGAGTTCACCAACCCACAACACCAAAGGTTGAATGAACAAAGAACAGGTCATCATCACCTTCATTTTTATTCTTTGTTACTTTTATAAGGTTTAAGCTGCCTTTTGATTCTTCATATAATAATAGCAAATGTGCATATAATTCTTGCTAAGTGTTATTTGTCTGATCCTCTTATCATTGTCTCTTCCAATAAGTTAATAACTAAACCATAAGACTTGGAAGCAAAGAAGGGAAGATATATGAAAATCCTTTTTTTTTAATTCAAAGAGAGATATTGAGTGACTTCCACTAATACAAAGAAACCGTGGTTTGTGCAATATTTTGCGCTTAAGCTATTAATTGCTGAGGCAACACCTTTTCACCCTATTGCTTTCAGTCTTCCAAGTTTCAATCCATCTCATTCTTTCTAACAATCAAACTTATACAAACTCACCTGGATAATATTATAGTTTTCATTCAAAATTATCATAATTGTTATCTGTTGTTACCTACATTCATAACCTTATCAAAAACTAATAAAGACAAAAGGATACAAGAGAATATGATTTTCAATTTATTGGAAAAAAAAACGGAAAGAAAGAAAGGGTTTTCACCAAACGAAACACTTCAATCATTTTAATTACCTTTATCCTTATGATTAATGTCTTTATATCTGTCATATGCTGCCTCTCCTTCCAACTCCTTTTGGATTATTCTCAGCTTCTCTAGCTTTACACATTTGTTTTTATTTATAAAATTTCCATTCGAGGTAGAACCATACACCTGTTTTTTAAATTAACTTATTTAATTTTCAGACCGTGTCCCTTAACCTTTAGATAAAATAAAATCCATTAAGTTAACGTTTGGAACATGAAAAATATGCACTATCCGGTAACTTTGATGATGAACAAAATCTAAAGGACAGTAACTTATAACCTTTCATTTACTTGACCATGTAAAATCATAGTGAAAAGAATCTATGTAACTGAGAGAGAGAGAGAGAGAGAGAGAGAGAGAGAGAGAGAGAGAGAGAGAGAGAGAGTCAAATAAAAAATAAACTTGAAAGCATTTTAGAATTGAAATGGGTAGTGAAAGAGAGAGATAAGTAGAGGGAAGGGTTGGTTAATGTCAATGGCTTAAAACAGAGACGGTTGCTTGAGAATGAGGAAAAGAAAGTAAGTAAGTTTAACTCTCTCTCTCCTTCAACATCAATTCCTTTAAGTAATGGTCTCTCTCTATCTCTATAAAGCTTGAGTGTATATATATTAAATTCCTCTGTATCATTCCTTAAACTGCTTACACCAAAAACTCATATCTACACTGCAAACAAAGAAGGGAAGAGCCTTTGAAAGTAACAATGACCGCAGGAGAAAACCCTTTTGCATCAAACACCTCTTCTCTGCAAAGCCAGCTTAAAGGTTCTTCTTTTCTTCTCCATCGTTTTTATTCATCAAAATCCTTCTGAGAGTACTTGCTAAATGTTTGAGAGATGTGCTGTTTTCTTTTCATTTCTATTTACAGAAAAGGACAAGGAGCTTTTGGCTGCTAAAGCTGAAATTAAGGCTTTGAGAACAAATGAAGAGCTCAAAAACGGAGCATTTGGGGAGGTACGTTAGCATAAAACATGATCATTCCCATTTGTATGATCATCATCTATGTTGCTGATGATCCTCCAAAAGCTTTTTATAGCTGTTCTACTCTGTCTTACCTACAAGCTTTCTTGATCAGTGTTATGTTTTTCATATTCGCCATCTTTATTGAGCTCTGATGGTACTATTTGGTTGTCTTTCAGCTTAGAGAAAACATGAGGAAGTTGGAGGAAAGACTTGAAGTCTCTAAGAATCTTGCTGAACAAAAGGTGCGTTTTTCCTCAAAGACTATATATAATCTTTGTGATACAACTCATGTCAAAACATTTAGAAATGGATAGAAGAACTAAGTTAAGATTGTGTCATGGAAGAGCAGGAGATGGAGATGAAGAAGCTAGAAGAAGAGAAGGAAGATGCATTAGCGGCACAGGACGCTGCAGAAGAAGCACTGAGGAGGGTTTACACTCACCAACAGGAAGATGATGATTCTCTACCCCTCGAATCAGTTATTGCTCCTCTTGAATCTCAGATCAAGATTCAAAAGCATCAGGTCTTGATTTCAAACTTGTTCTCTTCTTGTTTGTTATTACAAGCATCATGGCTTGACTATATATAGCTTCTTGTGTGTGTGTTTACAGATCTCTGCGCTTCAAGAAGACAAGAAAGCGTTGGAACGGCTGACAAAATCAAAAGAATCAGCGCTTCTCGAGGCAGAGAGAATCTTGAAAAGTGCACTTGAACGTGGTTTGATTGTTGAGGAGGTTCAGAACCACAACTTTGAGCTTCGAAGACAGATTGAGATCTGCCAGGAAGAGTACAAGTTTCTTGAGAAAATAAACCGCCAGAAAGTGTTGGAGATTGAGAAGCTCTCTCAAACCATTGGAGAGTTGGAGGAAGCAATCTTGGCGGGAGGAACAGCTGCAAATGCAGTTAGAGACTATCGCCGCCAAATCTCTCAGCTCAATGCAAGTGTCTCCTGTTAATTTCTTGTAATTAAACTCTTGCATTTGTGTTTAAAAGCTGAGAAGATTGTTTTCAACAGGAAGATAAAAGAACATTGGAGAGAGAGCTGGCCAGAGTCAAAGTGTCAGCAAGTAGAGTGGCTCTTGCTGTTGCTAACGAGTGGAAAGATGAGAATGATAGAGTAATGCCTGTAAAGCAATGGCTTGAAGAGAGAAGGCTTCTCCATGTAACTACTCTTCACTTACACACCCAAATACACATTGTGTATTGTTTTTGTGAAATTTTTCTTGTGTCTTGTGTGCAGGGAGAAATGCAGAAACTGAAAGATAAGCTAGCTGTTTCAGAGAGAACAGCTAAGGCTGAATCACAGCTAAAGGTGGATGGTTATATTTTTAATCTTGTGTTGCAAGAAAGTGTAGTTTCTAATGCCTCTAAGTAATATATACAGGAGAGGTTGAAGCTGAGGCTGAAAACAATAGAAGATGGCTTGAAAAGTCCAAACATGTTTTGTATCTCTAGAACAACTACAAAGAGTGAAAAATCTGGCAAGATTTTAGGATTCTTGACGAGTGGTGGTGGAGGATCAAAGAAAAGGTCTAGTTCTCAGCCACGAGGCTCAGTTACAGGAAGAATCCATGCTGTTAATCAGCCTATCAACAGAGCTGCAGAGACTGATGGAAAAGAGAACTCAAAGATTTTAACAAACGGATTATCTGACCAGGATGCTAAGGAAGAAGATATGGTTTCAGGGTTTTTATATGACAGGCTTCAGAAGGAAGTAATTGCTCTAAGGAAGGTTTGTGAGAGTAAAGAGGGTACTATAAATGCCAAAAATGAAGAAATCAAGGTGAACTACAATCTTTTTCTAGTTGTTTAATCTCTTTGATTACATGTAACCTTGCTTAGCATGCAAGTTAACATGCTCTCTGTACTTAGATGTTGTTGAAGAAAGTGGATGCTCTAACGAAAGCCATTGAAGTGGAGACAAAGAAGGCAAAGAGGGAAGCTGCGGCCAGAGAGAAGGAAAACGCATTGGCTATGTTGAATGAAGAGTCGAAACAATGTAGAAAGGCAAACTTACCTAGAAGGTTTACTCATCATTTCATTTGTTTATTTTTGTTTTAGAGAAACATAAATAGTCAAACGTATACTTATATGTCTACTATGCTTGTGTTGTGCAGCCGTGTACACAATTCACGTTGAAGATCCAGTCAAGTAGAGGAAGAAGAAGCTTGGGAATGAATGAAGTGTTCTTTTAGGTGTACATATGGAGTGTTTGGTGGGTTATAAGGACGTGGAACTAAAGCTTCAACTAAAGAAGAAACGTGTGTGTTATATTGTTTGGATTGTAATCCATGTTCTTAGATGTTGAAACAAGACTTGTCTTAACGCTTAAATGAGTGATTAGCTATTACCATGATAAAACAAACAAAAGTAAAGCAGAGTCTTCTCAACAACAACAACAAAAAAAACAGGGGAAATCTGTTCCCTATAGTAGCAAAAAAAATCTGTGCATGAAGCAAACATTAACTGCATCTATCATTTTTGTTACA
This sequence comes from Raphanus sativus, assembly GCF_000801105.2. Taxonomy (NCBI): domain Eukaryota; kingdom Viridiplantae; phylum Streptophyta; class Magnoliopsida; order Brassicales; family Brassicaceae; genus Raphanus; species Raphanus sativus. The sequence goes on from NC_079514.1 coordinate 7,461,041, forward strand.
GCAAATAAAAAGAGACATTATATACAAAGACTGTATCTCTTTCTCTCAAGAAGTGAGAAGGAACCATATAGAAAAAATGAAAGGCATGTCTGAAATCTCTATTTACATGGTAAAATCAGTATAAGGTGATGTTGCCTGCTGTGTAGAAGCGCAAGCCGTTTGAGGAAGAAACGAGTTTGATACCTCTGTGAATCTTGTGAGAGCATCGATGATACGGTTTAGGAACAGAGAGTGGTTTGATGGAACAAGCCTTGTCTAGGTCAGGAATTGCATGTAGGTGAGAAGGAAGATCGATGTTGAACTGCCCAAACTCATTTGTGAAAGCTTTGATCACTTTGGATCTCCTCCTATGTCCAGTATGGCACATGATACCAACGGTAGCACCTGCAGCATGACGATGATGATGTGTTAGAGACCTGTATAAGGGACATGAACTAGTTTTCAGTACGTACCAGAGATAGGGTCGGAGGAGGAAGAGAGAAGAGAGGCGGTGAGGATGACGGAGGAGAGTTTGATTTCGCCGTAGCCAGCTATCTCCACCAACTCCTTTCTGGTCCATCTCATTCTGTCACCAACTGCTTCCCCCAAAGCCACCATGAAGACCAAAGTCAAGGCACGGAACAAGAACCTCATCTCCATTATTCTGATTCTATGATTATGTAAACAAGTACCAATTGGCTATGAAATGGAACAAGCAAGCGTTTGTATATATATACAATAGATGATGGATTTGGTTGTATATGATTTAAAGGATAGGATGGCCTTCATATGTCTTTTTCTTATAAATAAAATATAAAGGCAAAAAGCCTCTTCCTTCATTTGACTTTTATATTCTTTGGTCAATTTGCCTGTCTGCTTAATAATAACTAGATCTTGACCCGCCCGACTGGGCGGGTATTCATTTTATTTTTAAATTTTTTGATTTATAGTAAATAATTCATTTGTAATAGATAATTGTATAAAATTGAGTTATTTTTTTGTTTGTGTTAACAATCTAATGTGTCACTGATATTTTGTGTCAAATAAAGAAAACGAAAAATAAATAAAAAAACAAAATATAAGCAATTGCTTCGAGTTGGAATATTTTCTAAATTGCGGAAATATTGCGGAAAATAAAATCTCGTGATTTAATGCAACAATATAAATTGTTTCAAAAAAATATCATATATATTATTTGAAAATATAGGCAATTACTTCGAGTTGGAATATTTCCTTTTACAACGTAACTAATGATTGACTCTTCCGCAAGTTAAGCAAAGGTTATTTTTTTGAAAAAAAAAAATCTAAAGAGAATTTATTATTTGCCTAAATTTATAAATAGCCGAAATTATGGGATACAATTTATATCTTCTATAGGCATCATACAAATCATAAATGAGTGATTATAGGGTATAATTTATTATTGGTAAATATATATTCTGTTTAGATTTAGAATTAATGGATTTCGTTGCTTTAGAAAGATTATAAAATACAAAATATTCCGAATTTAAAAGTTGGCGCAATTAGGAGATTCGGTTTCTATACAAAAAAATCTGTGAGTATGGGTAGATTTTATTATCGGCACATATTAACTGTTATATTTTGAATTAATTGATTTGGTTGTTTTAAAAAGATTTTTTCAGCAAGGATGACTCTGAACAATATTTTATAAGTTTTATAAGTTATGAAAAATATAAATGAAATGCAATTCCATTGTAAAGGACTAAAGTTATCTTATTATCTAAACAGGAATATGAAGCTATATGTGAAGAAGAGAAGTGTAGATTAAAGTCTTTAGTTGTTTTACTTTTCCAGTAATTCAAATTTTCATAGTGTAAGTGTAGAAGAAAGGAATTTCGTTAATGTGTTAGACTTTTCATATAATTATAGTTCATTTAGATTTTTCCGTTTTTAATGGAAAACAATGAGAAAATATGCATTAAATTAAGTGGAAAAGACAAGAGTATTTTAAAGAAATATTATTAATAGTTTCAGTGGCATATGAATGTAAATAACACTTAAAACTCAGAGTTATTTTATAAGTGTACTTCTCTTTTAATAATATAGATGATTTAGTTTGTGCACCATACTAATAAATAATGATATATCTCTTTACTAATACACACGCCAATTCCAAGCAATTACTTGTTTACCTAATAATTGTTTCTTCATTTTTAATTAATTCATAAATTGATAATTGTTTTTACATCTTTTAATTAATTAATATTTGATTTTGTTTTCTAATCAGTTAATGTAATTGTTTCTCTTATTCTTCTTCATTTTAAAAATTAAGAAATTGATAACTGTTTCTTTATCTTTTTTTTATGAATTAATAAATTTGATAAAGTGCTTGGTCAAACATTTGCATAAGACGCAGTTTCTCCTTTTGAAATGTCTTTTTTTTTTCTTCCTAATATTATTGTTACAAAGTCTAACCTAAATTTGGAGGGAAGGATCAGAGTTCACAAATATTCAAGCCTGCCCCAACTGTTTTTCTTTTCTTACAGACATTTGTAGCTTTTGAACAAAACACATTATTATATCATTTCTTTTTCTCCTTTTTGGGATTTTTTTTGGTGTGAGTTGGTTATCAAATGAAAAATACAATTTTTTTATCTGAATGATGTAGTCTATAATGATATTCAAGATTATATATATGAAAAAGATTATATATATGATCTTCAAACTCAGAAAGAAGATGATATAATCTATATAGATTTAATATTTATATTAAAAAATCCAAATAAATTTAACATTTTAACCAAAAACAAGATTATATAGAATCCCAAAAAGGTATTGTTGGCATAAAAACACTTGTTAATAAAATATTATCCACGTAAGCAAGGGGTTTAGCTGACCCACATACATACCATTTCTGCTACGTACTTTCTGTTGAATGTCTTCCTTGACATCTTCTGCCCCATACCACAAAATCTGTAGAAGGAAGGTACAAATTGTACCGTACAATTGGAATTACAAACGGCAACAGCTTTTTCTCTTAATTTATAGTTTCGCCACCAAATAAATTAGTTTTTAACAATTAAGTTCCAAAGTTTTGATATGATGCAATATAGCCCTCACTTTGGTGTTTGGGTTTAATTGCTAAACTTTTAAATCCTTCCATTGACTCGGTTGCTGAGTTGAAGATGTCGCATTTGCTTCCTCACCAACGTCTTGCCCAAGCGACAGAAGCTTCTCTATCCCAAAGTCGGTAACAAGCTCTCCGATGATTCGCTGTTGCTCTCTCAGATCCCACTCAATCCCTCTCTCAAGATGACAATGATCGGGGTCTTTTTCTCCCTCTTATGCATGTCTTTTCTTATGGAACCCTAATTGTTTCTTTGGAGTGCATTGAAAGTTTTGTATTTTTTTCTTCAGTACTGCGGAAGATGAAATAATTGTAGATCAAGTAAAGTCTCAGGACATTGTTGATGACTCTGAGCTTGGTAAGGACGAAGTGATTTGATGTTAAAAGACAAAGAGCTCAATAAGCAGAAGCCGAGGAGACGAATTGATCAGTACAATGTCAGTTCTTTGTCTTGATATTAGCAAATTAGTATGTTTCTAGTGTCACTGGTACAAACAAGAGTCTGATACTGATAGTAATAAAATGCCATATATTAGTATTATTTTTCTAATTAAAGAGCACATACTTTTAAGGTTTTCTTATTTTAGGATTCAAAGATTTGATGTCCAAAAATAGAATGATGGATAAAGGAAAAGGAGAAGGAAGGCCATAGAGGGACAAAAAAGACATAAGCGCAAAACATGGCGACCCTTTGGTTCATTGTTTGGAAGAAGAAAAATCAAACTCTCTCTTTCTGCTTCATTACGTAAAAACAAAGACAAAAACACTTTTGTGTTTTGAGAGAGAGAGAGAGGGGATCGATGGCGAAGATGAGAGCTGATGCTCCCGTGATGCCTCCGGAGACTCTTCCTCGGAGCAGTGAGGTGGGAGAGATTGACACACGTGCTCCCTTCCAATCCGTTAGAGACGCCGTTAGTTTATTCCGTCAAGTTAGCTTCCCTAAGCATCAACAACAACAACAACAACAGCGTCTCTCCTCCTCCACCTCGTCCTCTCAGGTACCGTATCATTCACTCTTCTCTCATTTTTCATTCTGCATTTTTCTGAATTAGGTTTTGTTTGTTTCTTTCTGCTTTTGAAGGATCCACCGGATGCGTCGGAAAAGGAGACACAGCTTCTGTTAGCAGAACAAGAAATGGAGAGAGTCCAGTTGTGTCTCGACACCTCTGTCAAAGCGAAAGCACGAGCTCTCTCTGATCTCGACTCTGCTCAGCGGAAGGCCTCTGATCTGAGGGCTAAACTAGAAGCCACCAAACAATCAAGAAAATCTGCAATCCTGACCAAACACACCATGACTCAACGGTTAGAGCGGCTTCAATCCGAAAACCAAGAAACAGAGAGCGTGAGAGAGGATTACATCTTAGCCATCGCAGAGCTGTCCATGGCGAAACATAAACTAAAGGAAATAAAACAAGAGTTCAGCATTTCGGTGGAAGAAAGGTTAGCTGAGCTTCAAAAAGCAGAGGAAGCAGAGTGTTCGTTAGTGGTTAACTCCCGAAAGATCAAAGACATGTCGGAGGAGATAGCTGAGATGCGTGACACTGTTCTGAGATTGAACACCGACGCTGATAAGAAAAGGGAGGAGGAAGAGAAGATACACGAGGAGAGGATGGATGCGAGGGAAACTTACGCGGCAAGGAAGCTAGAGGCTGAGCAGAGGCTTGAGGATCTGAGGCGAGATTGTGATCCTGAACTGAGGAAAGAGATAGATGAGCTGGCAGAGATATCTGCCGGGAACGAGCGTTTACAGGAGGAGATCAAACTCGCTCGTGAGCTCAGAGAGGCCAAGAGCGAGATGCGAGAGATTGGGGATGAAGAAAGATCATACAAAAGCTTGGTGGGATCGCTGACGGTGGAGTTGGACGGAGTGCAGAGAGAGAACAGAGACCTGAAGGAAAACGAAAAGGAGAGACAAGAAGTCGAGGAAGGTGAATGGGTCGAAGCGAGCCGTAAGGTGGGAGAAATCATGCGTGAAGCAGAGGAGACGAGACAAGAAGCGGAAGAGATGAGGATGCACGTGGACGAACTCAGGAGAGAAGCAGCAGCCACGCATATGGCGATGGGTGATGCGGTGAAACAGCTGGAGATAGTTGGCAAGGCGGTGAAGAAAGCGAAGACGGCGGAGAAGAGAGCTGTGGAAGACATGAGAGTGCTTACTGATAAAAAGGAGAGTCTGACGCATGATGAGCCTGACAAGAAGATTAGGATATCGTTGAAAGAGTACGAGGAGTTGAGAGGGAGGCACGAAGAGTCGGAGAGAATGGTGCAGTACAAAGCGAAAACGGTTGCTGCGCAGCTGGAAGAGATCAATGCGAGCAGAGTGGAAGGGGAGAGAATGCTGGAGGAGAAGTTGAGAGAGATGGATGAGGTAAATGAGGCGATTGATGCTGCTTTGAGAAATGCAGAGATCGCAGAGGAAGCACACTGCATCGTCGATGCTGAACTTAGAAAGTGGAAACCACAAGAATTGTAGTATGATGATGATATTGATGATTGTTAGGTGATTAGGCTACTACTAGAATGTTTGTACCAATATCAATATACATATACATATGTTACTTAATAAATTGATAATCTACTCAGATTGGTTGATAAGTGCATTAATATTTGGAACAAAGACTTGAAAATGAGGAACAAACTAAAATACTATACGTGAGATAGCATGAGCATGAGCATCAGTTTTTTTTCACAAGGGCACAAGAATTAGTTTCCACATAGGACTTGTATCCTTTTAAGTATATCCTTGCAGTAAAAAAGTAAAGATGATTTTGCCACCTCTCTTCGTCCACTCCCTCGATCGACCAACAAAAAGAGGAAATCCATTATATAGACAACACCATTGTGAAAATAAGTTTTTAAAACCAAGAGATTAACCCAAGAACATTACTACCCAAAACCATTTAATGTCGTTGTTGTTTTTTTCTTCAAAGTGCTCTTAGTCAGTGTGTAATTTCCAGTCTTCTAAGGACATTGTGTCATGTTTTTCACCACGTAGCAGACCATCAATGTCTTTAAGCTCCATGGTGTTAAAGAATATTTTGTGATCCACCGATATCATCTTTTCAAAACCTTCATTACCTCATTTGTTCTTCCACAAGTTTGACGAACATGTGCTATGTTCTCAGTTTTATGTACAACTCTTTGTCCTTGAAGGTAACATCAATATCTTCAAAATCGTAAAAGAATATCGACCATCTTTCCCTTGTCCTCCTCAATCTTCACTGGAAACTTTAACTTCATCGCATCAATGAGTCTGACTTCTTCCAAGTGCACCGATTTTCCATCTAAATTGAGAAAGAAGTTATGGTCTAAGAGGATACCAACTTGTACACCATGTTTATTAGCCAACACTATGATGAGACTAGTAAACTTAGACTTCTTCGGGTGATCTTCATCAACAAAAGAAGCATGGTTTGGTATATATTTGTCTCATATAAATGCTCTATTATTATATTGATGTATCTTTATTCTCAAAAACTAACAATAATATTGAACCATTTGTGTACAAATTAAACTCATTATTTCTTAGTTATATTAATTACTCTTTGATGTAAATAGAAAAGGATAGGTCCAGATCAGCTATTTGATTACATTTGTGAATCTTATGTCTTCTAAAAAATATTGATTTATCCAAAAATTCAGAATAAGCAACTTACTTAGCAAGACCAAGCAAAAACATGTTTGAAAGATAAGGATTAGATAAAAGGTAGAAATATTGAAAAAAGAACCCTCCACTCTCTACAAATTTTTAAGCACGTAAAGATCAAAATTACATAAATTGACAAATAAAATCAAGATAAGAGGAACATATCTTAGCAATAGGATACACAGAAAATTCGCTAATATTCTTACTTTTGCTTTAGTTTTTTTTTTTTGATTATGCTTCACAATTACAGACCATAACTCTCATATCATAGGAACTACTATTAAAGAAAACAAAAAAAAATCCAAAGGTTTCAACTTCTGTATATATTTTTATTTTTCATTTTTTCCATTAAGGAGACTACGTGCTGTCTTTTCTCGGAACAAAACGTCATGAAGTTGGGTTATGATACGTGGAAACGCTAGACAGTTTTGTAATGAGCGACAATCCAGGTTGATGCATCGCTGGATTTGCTGGGAAATCAACCGTCCCGTCCCCGTCTTTATAGAAACGAAATAGATTCTCTTCTCTTCTCTTCTCTTCTCTTCTCCTCTCTGCCTATCAATCATAGGTGGGGATCAGGGATCTCGATTTCAATGTCTTACGCTTATCTCTTCAAGTACATCATCATCGGCGATACAGGTAACTCCTCTCTCTCTTTTCAGGAATTGAGATGATTACAAGCAATTCATTGATCCATGTTTGTTTGATTGTTTGTATTTGATTTCTGATAAATTCATTCAGGAGTAGGGAAATCATGCCTCCTGCTACAGTTCACGGATAAGAGGTTTCAGCCGGTGCATGATCTCACCATTGGTGTTGAATTTGGGGCTAGGATGATCACCATCGACAACAAACCCCTCAAACTCCAGATCTGGGATACGGTCTCTTTTTTGAATTTTGAATTTTGTGAACACTCTCGTATGATCCTTGCCTCCCTTGACTCGTTTTTTGCTGTGTGGCAGGCTGGGCAAGAATCTTTTAGGTCTATTACAAGGTCTTACTACAGAGGAGCTGCAGGTGCATTGCTTGTCTATGATATCACAAGGTGAAACCACTAGCTAGAGTTTCCTTTGTGTAGTAGTAGTAACTAGATGTTAAACATGAACTTGACCTAATCACTTAAGTTGTCTTTGTTGACATCATTCTTTATGTTCTGTACACCAAAAGATCTGAATGAGAACCAGATTTTTATTTGTGAAATGATGTAGTAAACGTTGACACTAATAATATTGTTATTCGTTTGCAGGAGGGAGACGTTTAACCATCTAGCTAGCTGGCTAGAGGATGCGAGGCAGCATGCAAATGCAAATATGACGATAATGCTCATTGGGAATAAGTCTGATCTTGACCACAGGAGGGCAGTCACCACGGAGGAAGGAGAGCAGTTTGCAAAGGAGCACGGTCTTATTTTCATGGAAGCCTCTGCTAAGACTGCTCAGAATGTCGAAGAGGTAAAGTAACCCTCCCTTTGTGTGATTGTTTAGGCTTTAGACGTAGATGTCTAGAGCGTTTAGTTACTTATCGTGTCCCCTGTATTTCATATATGAGAAGGATTAAGTCGGTTACAGATATAACATAGAAAGCATAACTAGTGTCCCATTCCACAAAAGTCTCCCTACTTGTTTTGTTCTCTCTTTACTCACCACTAGAAATGCTAAATCGGCTGGATGATTTTGATGTGTGGTGCGTTTATGAAATTTTTGGCTAGGCATTCATAAAGACAGCGGCAACTATATACAAAAAGATTGAAGATGGTGTGTTTGATGTGTCAAATGAGTCGTATGGAATAAAAGTTGGATATGGAGGGATCCCGGGGCCATCAGGTGGAAGAGACGGATCCACATCGCAAGGAGGAGGTTGCTGCGGCTAAGATGGGGAATAGTGTCTTTTTTTATCATATAAGCAAAAATCTCTTCTGTTTAAACTATATAATAGTTGTAAATCGTTTAATTTTCGATTTGGTGACTTGTCTTGTGGTGGATTTCGGATTATTCATTTATCTATAATATGTGTTTTGCATATCTAAGGATATCATTTTGGAACAGATTGTTCTTCCTGTTTCATTTTATGAATGATTATCATAAGGAATATAGTCCAGCAAGCAAAGGAAATGAGGATCATGTGATTAGATATACAGTATTCGTAACGTGCATGATTTCTGAAAGGAGCTCATCGGTTGTGTTTGTGGTTAGAGAGGCGGATGTGCAGAAGACAGAACTTCCGACATCTGTTCATGCGGAACGAAGACCACAGATTATCTCATACAGAAAACATGTCATATACATTGAGGCTACGTCTTAAGTGACCAGAGCAGAACGTCTACGCGATATCTTTCTGTTATTTAAACATCCAACAACATAAGACGAGATAGTTCTCTGTTTTTATGTTTTTAGTTTTCGACTTTTCGTCCACGAGAGATCTTATAGTTGATCTGTGTACATTTGTGTACAACCACTGTTTTGAAAACTAGATCGATCGGTCAGACTGTGATTCGGTCTTCTAACCAGTTCTGGGTTATACCAAAAATTAGATTTGAATTAAACCGATGAATTTGGTGAAGAACTGGTCAGGTTCGGTAAAATCGGTGATCCGATTTAATATTAAAATTTGGTTTTTTCAAATGTAAGTTAAAAAACTAAAAATTACAAATTTAAGAATATTTTATTAAAAATCATATTTTAAAAATTGTCTTTCTAAATAAATCAGTTTACTAAATAAATTAATTTTCAAATTAAAATTATCTGCCTAAATAAAATTATCTTAAATTACAAATTTTAAAATATTTTAGTTTGTACCACTAGGACTCTCATACAACTCAATTCTAGTGTTCATCCATTAAATTTCTCAACTGGGATAAATATGAGATGATTGAAATCAAAATATGATAGTATTTTACAAAGCAAGATGCAAGGAAAGGTATGGTAGTTAGCTAGGCTAGGGCTCATTCGTTCTTTCGAAATCAAGTGGTAGTGTCCAAAGGAAGGCAAATGCGCATGTCAGATCAGTCTCCTGCTTATTTATCTCGTAGTTCAATGTTAATTAGATTCTAATAATGATATAAAAGTAATTTTATGATTATACATATATTTATTTAAGTTAAAATTAGACTAAAATTTAAAATCCGGTTTAACGAGTTGTACCAGTCCGACTATTGACGAGTTGCAATGGCGAGTCAATAGCTACACTTTGATTGTTGGTAAAGTTTCAAGCCTTGCGTTGTGGCGGGAACGTGCAACGCATGATGAACATTGTCTACAGTTTATATACACAACGCGCAGGCGCTACTGTAGCGCGTTAATGCCACCGTTCAGATTCCTCCTTACTCTTGATTTGAGAACAACAGCGCGTCTGGGCGCGTATTTAGCTTCATACACCATTAGAGAGAATTTGTATTTACTTTTTTTTTGTAAAAGAATTTGTATTTACTTGAAATGAAAAACTTTGAAACGTAATGTTGGGCATACACATCTTTTACGAATTTATATCAATCACGAAAGGGTTAAACAAATATCTTACATTGTTTCACATAATCGATAATTCTGCAATAGCCTCGGTGAAAAATTAAAATAAGATTAACCATTATTATTGGCAAAAAAACATTATAAAACGTGGTGGCTATTGTTAATCATTTATTTTCCCTAAAATTTACGATATAATTTGTCGGCACACTGGTGGTTGAATATAATAAAGTCGTGAAAATATACGTCACGCGCTTTCTCCAGCACGTACACGGAAACTGCGCACTCTCCCAATACTACTGGAGAAGTAATAAAGAGGCGCGCGTGGTGAAAATACAAAAGGAAGTAAATCAGACAAGTATCAAATCTGGATCACAGAAACAGCTCTTTAAGACAAAACACTCTTTTAGGCTTCCTTCTTGTTCTGAATCATTTTGAGAGCAGTAGAAAAGATATGGAAGGATTGATCAAAGGTTTAGCCGATGTTGCTTTCGGAGGAGACGAACGTCGCGGAGGAGATGATCAAAGGGACGAGAGACCCAGATCAACTTGGGCTAATGTCTTTCCTATACCATTCATGCTCTGTCTGCTATATGTATTATTGTTGACTTGCGTTTCTGATGATCTGAATCTGGAAATGGTCGCAGGTGGTTTCCGGTGAGGACGATGATCATAACCGCGCGGGAGGATCGGTGCCATCGCCACATGATCGTCGCCAAAATCCAGAGGTAAAAGAAATCAAAATAGTTCACAGATATTTTGGGGTTTAAGCTTCTCACTAGTACTGTTATTGAACCGGGACTCGATATGAATTTAGGAGTCTATTTGTATGTAATGGGGTTCTATAGAGTTAGCTGCGACACACACACGCACGAATAAGTAGAAGCTTTAATGTAGATTGGCATATTGATGCTCTGCTTTGCATTACTTTACCTGTTACTTAGATAATGATGATGAAACTAGCTCTCAACTATGTTTCAAGATCATAAAAGAAAGCATCTAATGTCGTTTTTTACGTTTCTCCTCGGCACACATATAGGAGAATCAATGGGAGAAGAAGGGAGAAAGGATGTCCACAAGACATTCACATCAGGTTTGTGATCAAAAACATTTAACGCATTTGAGTTTTTAGTCACATTGCTGCTGCTACTTGACCAAAAGACACTTCACGTACCAATAATGTAACTACTTGCTAGATAGATATATAATAGTATTTTGAATGATATATAAATGTATCAACATTTTGATGTTCCCATGCAGGAAGAGAACGAGAATGCTGCTCAAGTAACCGAGCAACAAGACTCCTCGGTGAGATTTTTACTTCATTTACTTAAAACTTAAAAAGAAGAATGTAACCTAATGCTACTTTTCCCTTCAGAAATGCTATATGATCTAACGTTTTGCATTTGATTATTCCATGTACAGGAGAGCCAGAAAGAAGACAACGACGGTTGGGAAACCGTGGGGAAAAAGAAACCTTCAAGACAATCTCACAAGGTTCGAGATCAAAGCCCTGAGACTTACTCTTTGACCTATCCTTTCACTGATTTTTTTAATCTATGTCTCTCCAGGTCAAGAAGGAGCAGTGGCAAGGCTACAAATGCCCAGCGAGCGAACAACACTACTCAGACGACTCTGAAACACACGGAGACCTAGAGCCCTCACAGCTAGAGCTCTCAGGTCTCTCAGAAGCTTGCAACAAACTCTGGGAGCTCGACTCAAACCGCCTCGTCCCCGGAAACGATTACCAGATCGACTGCGGAGACGGGAAAAGAGTCCACGAGAGATCAGACATGGCTGAAGGGTTACTCTTCTCTTGGGTGAGCGAGGAGGTCTTCAGAAAACCGACGTTCGCTAGGTTCTGCTCGTTGCTCGACAACTACAACCCGCACGAAGGTTACAAAGAAGTTGTCACCCAAGAAGAGAGGCAAGAGCAGGCGGCTTTCATCGAAGAGATCAGCAGAACCGCTGTTGTTAAGTACCTTCACAAGTACCTTGTGGTCAAGGACGTTGCTCCTGGAAGCTACCAAGAGTTCAAGAGAATGCTTACGAGTCTCTGGTTCGATCTCTATGGACGTGGAGGCACCTCTGGCTCCTCTTCTGCCTTTGAACATGTCTTTGTAGGTGAGATCAAACAGTGTGGTGGAGAACAAGTCTCTGGCTTCCATAACTGGCTTCAGTTCTACCTAGAGGAAGCCAAAGGATCAGTGGACTACCAAGGCTATATATTCCCCCGACGTCGTGGTGAAATTGTAAGTATTATTATCTGTCCTTTCATTATAAACACTTGGAAACATGAACTGAGATATTCTACTGATGCAGCCTGATTCAGAGACTCAGCTGCTAACGATCCAGTTCGAGTGGAACGGTGTTTTGAAGTCAGTGTCAAGTACACTAGTTGGAGTAAGTCCAGAGTTCGAGTTGGCTCTGTACACGATGTGTTTCTTCATGGGAAGGGAAGACAACCACATTCAGTTGGGTCCATACAGTGTCAATGTCAAGTGTTACCGACTTGGCAACAACCGTATTGGCTCAGCTTTCCCCATTGCAGAATCTTGATACCTCTCTCTCTCTTGATGGGTGGGGGTCCTTAATCAAAAAAAACATTACAAAATATCTATGCACTGAGCAGTACTCTATTGAATTATTATTATTGTTGTCAGAGATCTTTCTGTCTACATGTTAGACTTATAGAAATATCTCTTGCTTTTATATCTCCTTGGATATTTATGTGAAACAATGTTTTGTACTTTTATGAAAATGATTCAACATAAGAAGAGATGGGGGAGAAAATATCTTGTAAAAGACAAACTCTTCAACCTTATGTATCTATTGGATGATCACTTATTACATTTCACAAAGCAGAAAAATATCTTAGGACAGTGACAAACTATGAAGCTTAACATTTAAGGTTCTGACTTGTTTAGTTTGTTTCACTGACTCAACTTATGATCATACTCTTTGAGCATTTGAGCTAACCACAAAACTATATCACTGTATCTGTTTGTTTCACAACTAATGACAAGACAGAGAAGGCTAACCAGATCAGATGTCGGCTAAATTAAATAAGATGAAGTAGTAAAGACTAGAGATGGAAGTCAGAAACTGTATATGTATAGTAAGTAAAACTTAAAGAGAAAGAAAAGAAGTGGCGGAGGAGGGTAAGCAAGTAAGTACGTGGGGAGAAGATATCAACTCACTACTAACTTTGGATTTTTGCTGATGTGTGTGTGAACTGGTCCATACACGCTTTGTACTTTTTCCACCAACGGTCCATAATAAAGCTCAAACCCTTCCATGGACATGAAAAATATCAAAGAGAAAAAAAGGTTTGTTTATTTCCCACGAAAGAAAAGTCTCTGAAAATGACAATGAGATTCTTCCCTCGAAAGACAACTCAACATCTTCCCATTGTTTCAACAATATAACTCGTCAGAAATCACAATCATGATTTTCCTACAATGGATACTGTAGAGTTTTGAAACAAGAGTCACAATAAAGCGTGTGCCTATTGCAATTTCCTAGACCATAGATAATGGCACACCATTCATGTATCATTGTTAACCAAACAAAGAGCTACTACGATATATGGTCTTTGAATTATTAACATAAGGAATCATGGGGAAGTTACACCTTAGCATTTTTGTTTCTAACTGCAAGATTACCAACGAGCGTCCCTGTTTGAGTCAATGTTCAATGTAGTCCCCGCCTTACAACACCCTCCATGGACCTTGTGAATAAAAAGCGCAAGCCAAAGAAGAAAAGGTGCCACCAAAGTGATAAGGATCAGTTTCGACCATTCAAAAAAATTAATGGTGGGAATTTGAAACGAGAGAAGCAACTTGCCCTCAGAAGAGGAAATAACCAAATGTGCAATCCACGTCATCTGAATACAGATCAAACTTTCACTGTCAGTGAGTCACAGAGAAAAAGAAAGAGTGAAAGATTCCCAAATAAAAAATATTTGTAGTCGGTATGGACTCTTACAAGTCATTTCTAACAGAACACTTGAAGCTCACATGGTTTATAAAGATCAAAGGCACATGTAAAATTGCATTAACTCAACAAGGGCTTATTACATCAAAGTCGTGTTGTTTTGGTATCACGATATATTGGCCATGATAAGAAATCTCAGTGAACTAACTCTGCTGTTTTGATTGAAGAATTAAAAGAAAAAATAGATATTGTTCAAGATGATGAAAACTCTACAACAGAAGAACTAGAGGATCTAAGAAGAAAGCTAATCTTAGCCTTTAGAGAAGAAAATACTTATTGGGAGCAAAAGAGTAGGGATCAGTGGCACAAATATGGGGATAGAAACACAAAATTCCATCATGGCATTACAAAACAAAGAAGAGCCCAGAACCGGATCATCAGTATAAAAGATAAGAATGGAAGGCTAGTAGAGAAGGAAATCGAGGTTGAGAACGTTGCTGTTCAATATTTTCGAGATCTTTTCTCTACCTCCTCACCGACAGAGCTAGATAACTCCCTCCGGTTCATTTCAGAAAAGGTGTCTCAAACCGACAATAGGTTGCTCTTAGAGGAACCGTCGGAACAAGAAATCAAGAAAGCCCTCTTTGATATCAACCCAGATAAAGCACCCGGACCGGATGGCATGACCAGTAGATTGTTTCAGAGATTCTGGCGGGATATGCGCCAAGATATCATTAAACTTGTAAAAGATTTCTTTGTTACAGGATATTTCGACCCAGCTTTGAACCGGACGAATATCTGCCTCATCCCGAAAAGGAAGAAACCCCGGGATATGACTGAGTTCCGACCGATTAGTCTCTGTAACGTCAGCTACAAGATCATATCTAAGCTATTATGCAAGAGACTCAAGAGGGTTATTCCGCGTTTGATTTCAGAGACACAATCTGCCTTTGTAGCAAAACGTTTGATTACTGACAACATCCTGATAGCACAAGAAATTTTCCACGCCTTGAGGACGAATCAGAGATGTAGAGAGGACTTTATGGCTATTAAAACCGACATGAGCAAGGCTTACGATAGAGTGGAATGGAGCTTCATTGCAGCTCTTATGTTGAAGATGGGCTTTGACGAAAGACTGGTTGACCTCATTATGTGTTGTGTCACGTCGGTCTCATATCAAGTTTTAGTCAATGGGCAACCAAGAGGACAAATTTTACCCAGGAGAGGCTTGAGACAAGGAGACCCTCTCTCCCCCTTTTTGTTCATTCTATGCACGGAATCGCTTATCTCGCTCTTGAATGGAGCAGAAGCAGAAAAGAAGATTGTAGGACTTCGGGTAGCTAGGGCGAGCCCAAGGATCTCTCATCTCCTTTTCGCAGACGACAGTCTTTTCTTTTGCGAGGCGAAATTAAGCCAATGCAAAGAGATTATGGACATTTTGGACATTTATGGGAAAGCATCAGGACAGAGACTAAATGCGTCAAAGTCCTCGATGTTTTTTGGAAACCGAATTGAGTACTCTAGGAAAAAAGATATAAAAGAGGCACTAGGTTTTTCTGCTGAAGGAGGAATGGGGATGTACCTTGGTCTCCCTGAACAAATATGTGGCTCAAAGATGAAGGTCTTCTCCTTTATACAGGATCGACTAAATGGCCGAACAAACAACTGGTCCTCAAGACTCCTCTCGAAAGGGGGAAAAGAAGTTCAGATTAAATCAGTGGCCCAGGCGGTTCCGACATATGTTATGTCATGTTATTTGCTCCCACAAGGCATTATTAATAAGCTTAGGAGTACGACTTCAAACTTTTGGTGGAGCTCAAAACAAAATAGCGGAGGTTTACATTGGATTGCATGGGACGAAATTTGTATCCCTAAAGATTTGGGAGGACTAGGTTTTCGAGAGCCCCATGATTTCAATATAGCGCTTCTTGCAAAACAATTGTGGAGGCTAATTCATTATCCAAACTCTTTACTGGCACGTGTTTTAAAAGGAAGGTATTATAATCAAACCTCTCCTCTAGAAGACCGACGGACATACTCACCATCCTATGGATGGCGTAGCATCATGGCAGCAAAACCTCTACTCTTGTCGGGATTACGGAAAACTATTGGTTCGGGTCGCGATACGAGAGTTTGGAGTGAACCTTGGATCCCAGACACAATGGCTCGACCTCCTAGACCAGCAGAACATATTGTCTACAGACTTCCCCAACTTCTTGTTCAGTCCTTTATCAAGGATGATACCAAGGAGTGGGATATACCTCTTTTACGGGAATTTTTCCATCCAGATGATATTCCATTAATCCTTGGGCTAAAACTCTCTCGATCACTGATCCCGGATGGATTCATTTGGAACCACACCAAATCAGGAGTTTATTCTGTTAAGACCGGTTATGACCTTCTCCAATCGACCAAACGAAGTCTTACACATGTCGGTGTTCGAGAACCAAGCTTCATGTGTCTCCAAAGCCATGTGTGGAAGATTAAGGCTCCAAGCAAGATGAAGCATTTTTTGTGGCAGGCTATCTCGGGCTGTGTGGCGACGGCAGAGAGACTCACTTATAGACACCTGGGCACCGATAGGAGTTGTCCTAGATGTGCTGCCCAGTGGAGTCGATTAATCACCTTCTTTTTGAATGCCCTCCTGCCCTGCAGGTTTGGGCTTTATCGGACTATCCGTCCCTTCCGGGTTACTTCCCGAGTACATCTATTTACCAAAACATGAACTTTCTGTTTTGTAAGAGAAAAGAGGTGGCTCCCTTGCGACCACAACTCGATACCTTCCCATGGATCTGTTGGTACATTTGGAAGGCGAGGAACGACAAACTCTTCAATGGGAAAGTCGTATCCCCGATGGATACTCTCCAACATGCGTCACTTGAAGCAGAATGTTGGAGGAAAGCTAATGAAAAGGAGGAAGCAGAAGAGGAACGTGATGACTCCCCTCCTACAGAGGTGGAGATTGTGCCCCCTTGGATACCCCAAATCCCTACTTGCCAAATCGATGCTTCATGGATCGATAATGGCAGCGTCAGTGGCCTAGGGTGGAGTCTAAAGGACCATATGGGCTGTGAAGTCTTTGGACTACGGGCATGTAACAGAAGCCTCTCAGCCCTACATACTGAGATGGAAGGGTTACTCTGGGCAGCCTCATGCATGAGAGACATGAGGATGAACACTTTAAGGTTCGAGACAGACTGCACGGACCTAGTGGACATGATCACAAACCCGGAAGACTGGCCTGCATTTGTGACAGAGATCGAGTTATTTCGGAGCCTCCAGGAGGACTTTGAGGATGTGAGAGTGTCTCATATTCCACGAGATCGGAATGGACGGACGGACGCTTTAGCAAAAGAAGCAAGAAAGAGAGGTTACATATTTTCCCATATAGATCAGACCCGGTCAGACGGAGGTTCTCTTCGGATAATCGGCTCGTCTAACCACCACTTGATCTAATGAAGATGGGTAGCTGACAAAAAAAAAAAAAAGAAATCTCAGTGAACATATTAGATTTTGTTATCAAAGTTTACCGGGGTTGACAAAAATAAAATAAAACAAAAAAAGATATCAAAGTTTATGGGGTTCAATGAACTGGTGCTTAGCTGGAAAATACAAATCTTACAGGAAGGAAAGTCCAAGTAGAAGAAAAAAAGCAGAGTTAACAGCAACCACAAGAAATTTCATATAATAAAATAAATCTTTGCAATTATCTTCTTTTACTAACTAAAATCAGGACACCATAAGAATTTTAAGCCACACGAACCATGTGTTTCAAAGCTAAGGCTGAGTAGACAAAAAATTATCAGCTCATTCATATTAAAAAAAGAAAAAGAAAAAGCAAGAATATAATTGTAAGGACTCTCTGTTAAGTAAAAACTGCAGGAGTGAGTAAAGAAATAATTTACCAACAAGAACAAAAAAAAAACAAAATTTACCTACACACCTGAATACACAGACGAAATGGAAACGTTACATTAAATGAAAATACATGTGTTTGTAATTACACTTTTTCACTTTGATCGGTGCATGAACCATGTGAAAAAGAAATAGAATTAAGCAACCTTTATGATATTTTCTCTCCACTTTACAAGATTTTGTCCGTAAATCACAACCAATCAGTTTTCTTTATAAATGCAAACACACAAACATATCTTCTCTCAAACACACAAACATATCTTCTCTCAAACACCAACCTTTCTATCCTCTCTCTCCCCTCATTTTTTATCAACAGAACAAAGAGAGAGTAAGAAAACTATGGAATTAACACTGAATTCCTCGAGTTCCATGATCAAACGTAAAGATGCCAAGAGCTCAAGAAACCAAGAAAATTCCTCAAGCATGTCCTTTGCCAAGACGAGGCCACCAACTTATCAGTTCCAAGCAAAGAGCTCTGTCAAGGAAATGACGTTCACTCATGAGAAGACCTACAAGCCAGAAAGTGAAACCACTGAGAGGTGGGAGAAGCTCCATGTTCTCTCATACCCGCACCCCAAGAACGACTCCAGCGTTCCGGTTTTCGTCATGTTGCCGCTAGACACGGTAACAATGTCAGGGCACTTGAACAAACCAAGAGCCATGAACGCTAGTTTGATGGCTCTAAAAGGAGCCGGTGTGGAAGGTGTAATGGTTGATGCTTGGTGGGGATTGGTTGAGAAAGATGGACCCATGAAGTATAACTGGGACGGCTATGCTGAGCTTATACAGATGGTTCAAAGGCACGGTCTCAAACTCCAGGTTGTTATGTCTTTCCATCAATGCGGAGGAAACGTTGGAGACTCTTGCAGGTAATGAAACCAAACTATAGTTTCCACCTTTTGAATAAGAAGATCTCTGTTTCTCAATTCTAGCTTAGCTAATGGTTATCTTTTTAAAATCTAGTATTCCTTTGCCCCCGTGGGTGCTTGAAGAGATCAGCAAGAACCCTGAACTTGTCTACACAGACAAATCTGGGAGAAGGAATCCTGAGTACATCTCCTTGGGGTGTGACTCTGTGCCTGTCCTAAGAGGAAGAACACCTATCCAGGTCTACTCAGATTTCATGAGGAGCTTCCGTGAAAGATTCGATAATTACATTGGAGGAGTTATTGCGGTAAGCACAAATTTAAATTCATATGAGAGACATGAGGTGATACAGTGCCCTAATCAAGCCGTGTCATGTATTACAGGAAATTCAAGTGGGAATGGGACCTTGTGGAGAACTGAGATACCCATCATACCCTGAGAGCAATGGGACATGGAGGTTCCCAGGAATTGGAGAGTTCCAGTGCTATGACAAGGTAAACTAAGCCTTGAACTCATAAGAACATTAGCCAGGAGCTAGTGTCTAGCTAGTTATGCTTACTTTTTTACCTCTTGATTTGCAGTATATGAAATCGTCGCTTCAAGCGTATGCTGAATCAATAGGGAAAACAAACTGGGGAACAAGCGGACCTCACGACGCCGGAGAGTACAAGAACCTCCCAGAAGACACAGAGTTTTTCAGGAGAGACGGAACATGGAACAGCGAGTACGGAAAGTTCTTCATGGAATGGTACTCAGGGAAGCTACTAGAGCACGGAGACAAGCTCCTGTCTTCAGCTAAAGCAATCTTCCAAGGCTCCGGAGCCAAGCTATCAGGAAAAGTAGCAGGAATCCACTGGCACTACAACACCAGGTCGCACGCCGCCGAGCTAACCGCCGGCTACTACAACACAAGGAACCACGACGGGTACCTCCCGATCGCCAAGATGTTCAACAAACACGGCGTCGTGCTGAACTTCACCTGCATGGAGATGAAAGACGGGGAACAGCCCGAGCACGCGAACTGCTCCCCTGAAGGTCTGGTCAAGCAAGTGCAGAACGCGACGAGGCAGGCTGGAACCGAGCTGGCGGGAGAGAACGCGCTGGAGAGATACGACTCCAGCGCGTTCGGACAAGTGGTAGCGACGAACAGGTCGGATTCGGGGAACGGGCTGACCGCGTTCACGTACCTGAGGATGAACAAGAGGCTGTTCGAAGGTCAGAACTGGCAGCAGCTGGTGGAGTTTGTGAAGAACATGAAGGAAGGTGGTCATGGGAGGAGACTCTCTGAAGAAGACACAACGGGGAGTGATCTTTATGTTGGGTTTGTGGGAAGCAAGATCTCTGAGACGGTTGAGGATGCTGTTCTAGTGTAAATTTCCACTCCACATAGGTACATATAGTGTGGTATATATATATATATAATAATAATAAACAATAGAGATGACAGAGAGAGAGAACAAAGCAGAGTATAGCTTGAGAAGATGATGTGCAACTTATATATGACTGTGTATGCTTATGAAATTTTCATCTTCAAGGTCTCATCTCAAATAATATGCATTTTTTTTCGCATACAATCTTATTGATAACACATCGTATATACAATAATTGCTTTTAGACTATAGTGCAAGAAACTATAGTCAACATTCTGGAAAACATAAATGGAACAATCGAAATCAAAACTTAAGAGATTCTTTCTTAGAATCGAGGCGCCTGGCGAATTGGAGTAGTTAACTCACGAATTGGGAGGAGGAGAAGAAGAATCGGAACCTCCGCGGCGGAGTTCTTCGATCAAGCCGCCGAGCTCTTTTCTGGCCGATTCTCTACCGAACATGAATCCGTACCTATGAACTCAGAAACATAGAGTATGAACCTAAGTATACGAAATGTAAAAGAGGAGATCTCGAGATGAATGCAATCACTCACCAGCAAGAGACGGCGGAGAATACGCCGGAGATTGCCACCGTCTGGATCAACGAGAAGGACCTCTGCATCTTTTCGGTTAGTTTTTGGGAATTTTCCGGTTAACTCCCCCTGAGAGCTAACCATTAACCAAGACTAAAAAAGGACTTGAGAGCGGGAGAGAATGATATATGGGCCTGGGCCAATAATTGTAATACGCCTACTTTAACCTTCATGGATATTAACAAACAAATGGGCCATTTCTCTTTTTCGTGTGTGTGAGTATTATAGTTTGAAAATGGGCCATAATAGCCCATATCGTTGTTCAATTCTATTTTACTCATCACCGTGTATAAATTGAGCACATAAATGACCGTCGGACAGAACAAGGGAGATAGGGTTTTAGGGTAAGTCATTTCGTTCTTGCCTCCGAAGATACCATGGAGACGGGGACGACTGTGTTGTGTCGGTTAGTAGACGCCGAAGGAACTCCTTTAGGTGACCCTATGTATATCCCTCGGCAAGCAGGGCCGGTGCAGCTTACCGAGCTAGCAAATAGATTTCTCAACAATGTAAGATTCTTTTTTTTGTGGGTATTCTTTCAACTTTTTAAAACAGTGCTGCTGTGTTCATGGAATTTGGGTATTGTTTATATTTTCCAGGAGGAGAAGTTGAACTACGCTTTCTATGTATCAGGGGAGGCTCTTAGTGTGCCCGTAGGAACTTACATAGAGAACAGAAGTGGTAACATAATCTGTTGGTTGTATTGTTTTTCTTTTATTATGGGAGCTTATGCAATATAATAATAAGAATAATACGTCTGGTGGACAGTGTCCGTGGAGGAGATTTTGACTATACAGTATCGAGAAGAAGCTGTTTTCCGAACTCGCCCAGTTAGCCGTATTTCTGCTAGCATTGCTGGTATGTCTAAAGTACCTCTTCTTTAGTTCAGCTTCTTTTTTTTTTTTTTTGGCTGACTTGGTTTTGTCTTGTCTTCAAATATTAGATCACAGGGACTCTGTCTTGTGTGTTTCTTTCAGTCCTGACGGTACACAATTAGCAAGTGGCTCGGGTGATACTACTGTCCGGCTTTGGGATATCTACACTCAAACTCCAATGTTTACATGCAGAGGTTCGAAAAACCATCCTTTTTATTTTTTTAATTCTCGTTGCCTCCTGTTTCGTAATATGTATCCTCTTATACTTTCATCAGGGCACACGAACTGGGTTATGTCAGTTGCATGGTCTCCAGATGGTAAGCACCTTGTTAGTGGTGATCTAGCTGGTAATATCTGTTTCTGGATACCGAAAACCGGAATGCTAGATGGCAGACCCGTTAGAGGCCACAGGAAATGGATTACCAGCATCTCGTGGGAGCCTGTCCACCTTACCTACCCGTGCCGTCGGTTTGTAACTTCTAGCAAAGACGAGGACGCGAGGATATGGGACATGACGCTCAAAAAATCTGTAACTTGCCTCAGTGGACATACACGTGGCGTGACTTGTGTCAAATGGGGTGGAGATGGTATCATATACACGGGTTCTCAAGACTGCACGATAAAGATGTGGCATGTTACTCCCGAGGGGGTTGCATGTTTGAAAGGGAAATTGAAGGAGCATGGTCATTGGGTGAACTCCCTTGCATTGAGCACAGATTATGTTCTCCGGACAGGAGCCTTTGACCACACTGGAAAACTATATTCCTCCTCCTCGCCTGAAGAAGTTAGAAAGGCTGCGCTCAAAAGATACGACCAAGCGAAAGGAGAGTATGGCGAAAGATTGGTTTCAGGTTCTGATGACTTTACCATGATTCTTTGGGATCCGTCTGTTAGCGATCAATTTAAAAAGAAATTGTCCGGTCATCAGAAGCTTGTAAACCATGTGTGCTTCTCGCCTAATGGCCAGTGGATTGCAAGTGCGTCGTTTGATAACTCTGTCAAGATATGGGATGGTATCACTGGGGACTTTATCACAACTTTTCGAGGCCATATTGGACCTGTTTATCAAATCAGGTTGTTTTTTTTTTTTTTTTGTTCTTGAGCATTTTGTTGTTCCTCTCGGTAAAGTTTATTATAATTAGCTTTTGCCACTGCAGTTGGTCCCCCGACAGTAGGATGCTTTTAAGTTGTAGCAAAGACACTACTCTTAAGGTAAATCTTTGTTTGTTCTAATTAATCATTCACAAATCTGGAGGTACTCCTCGATTCTAAACTTCAGTTGCACAGATATGGGATATTAAATTGAGACGGTTAGAGAAAGATCTTCCTGGTCATACCGATGAGGTATTTACTTACACTTTGATAGTTAATGTTCACTGCTTGAAAATGCCGACAGCCTTGATGTTTTTTCTTTTTATGTGTCGATAGGTTTATGCAGTCGACTGGAGTCCAGACGGTGAGAAAGTAGTCTCCGGTGGTAAAGATACTTCTCTGAAGCTATGGGTTGGTTGAAGAGAGAGAGAGAGAGAGAGAGAGAGAGAGAGAGAGAGAGAGAGAGAGAGAGCAGCTGGAGCTTGTTTTATTACCAGCGTTTTAGCTATTTAATTTCAGTTTCCACCGACTTTATTTTATGTCTGTTTCTGAACATTTTATTATTATCTACTTTTTAAGGTATAATTTCATATTTACTAACAAGTATAATGTGTGGGTAGACAACTCTAAAAGGTTACCAACTCACCACTTATCCATTTCAAACATGATATAACCATCCAGAATCAATAAGAGTGTATATTAGGCTCATTGTAATATACATGCTTATTAAACACTATACACTAGTTTCTTCAGTTAGTGTAAAGTATATTGTATGCTTTGTGACGTTTGCATTTTGCCTGACTATCTTTATGAAAGAACAGATACAACAATAAGTTCATCATATACCCCTCCGACCATCACATGTACAGATAATTAAGAGCAAGTTCTACAATAGTCCTAGTCTCTAGTGATGTAATGTTAGACTTCAAAAGACCACCGGAAGTCTCATACAACATTTTAGAGTTTGGTTCTTTTGGAGTCTTGAGGCAGGCTTGCACACCTACACCAGCGGCAGAGATACATCTAGCTACAGAGGAGGATATGCATTATTATCACGTCATTAAGTCTATACATGCTGAGCAAATGGAATAAAGTTGAATTGGGGCAAACAAACAACAAGCAATTTGTCAAAACAGAAGTATACAGCTGGAAGCAAAGAAGAATTACCAAGCCATATGGCTTGATTTGTTGCAGTCTCGGGTTTAAAACGACAATTCTGAAACAAACAGAGACACACATTTGAAATCTGATTCCCGGATAATACAGTTCACACACATTTGTGCGCTTCAGGGCTTTAGCACTAAAGCTCCTGAACTGAGCTGAAGTACCTTGCCGGAAAGTCCACTCCTTGCCTGCGACGTTTGTTGGAAATGAATGCCATGAAATAACGTAATAACAAAGTTCCTGTAATCACTGGGTATGCGAACCACACGAGGGCTAATGCGATATTCCCGAATGATCCATCTAAATGCGGGAATGTATATCTGTACGATGCATAATTAGCCATTCCGAGAGCAGCTGTTGAACCATATAGGACCATCCACATGGGAAGTCCAATTATGAGGACCATAATCACATACAGAGATGAGAAGAAGGCAGTTCCGTTTAAGATATAGAAAAATAAGGCAAGGTTGAAAGACATTGTCATCTGCCCAGCTGTGTGACCATCATCAGGGGAGTTATCTTCCCAATAACCGCCAGGAGGACTAAAACCAGCCTGGTATGTGGCTGTTACTATCAGTACAGCCACCACTAGGAGAATTGTAAGTTTCAAGTATGTCCATTGCCGTCTCACCATCCAAGTTCTTTGCTTTTACGTTAACCATACTACGTAGCAAATCCATTACCTGAAAATCAAGAGCATATCGTATTTGAATCTCACATTGATTACAAATATAGTAAGTTCGCAAGTGACAGCACTTCCAAAGAGACTTGGACAAGAAGATAACCACCAGTTCCAGCCTAGAAAAATACAGTTTGCATAGGAACCAAAAAGGTTACTTACTTTTAACATATTACCTCTTAGAGAGTAAGTTAATTCTTGGAAGTTGTTTTCTTATTAATCATAAGAAAAAAAATATAGGATACAACTTTATTGAAAAAGAAAACACTTACACTTAATTATATAGAAAAAGAAAATTTCAAAACCAACTTTATTGTCAACAACTTCAAAACCTACCCAAACTCTTAATGTAAAATATTTAGACCATCTAAGTCATAGTCGTGTATCAGAGACAAAAGCAAGATCATAACCATTTTCATAGAGCAGCAGAACATGTCTAACAACCAACAAGTGCATGTTTTAAACTAGGTTCTATCATATTTGTATCAAAAAAGGAACCTACTAATAAATGATGAGAGAGACATCTACCTCGGTTTGATTTATCGATGCAGCAAGATGAAAAACTGTATTACCATCTTCATCTTTCCAATCCAAGATCTCCTCCCTGTTCACTCTCCGAACCCATCCTAAAAGAACCTTAAATGCCATAAACTGGTGGCTCTTCACAGCAATGTGCACAGCTGTCTCGCACTTAATCGTCAAATCTTCTATTGAAGATGGGCAAGCAAACAAGAATTCACTCAACAACTCTTCATTACCTAACTGAGCCACATAATGCAAAGGAGTAATCCTTCCTCTTCCCTTGATGCTGACTAAGCTGCTGTCAATTGCCAAAAACGCTCTCACCATTCGGAAATGGTTGTTTTGCAGGGTCGGGCTGAAACCTGAGACGTTTAGCTTCAAAGCAAGTGACGGCTTAAGCGTCATTAACTCCATGGCGAAATGAGTTTGCCCTTTTTCAGCTGCAATATGCAATGGCGTCTCCCAAAAAGACACATTATCAAAATGTTCCAAAATATTTGGATATTCTGCTATCAGCTCGTAGAGTCTCTCAATATCCCCATCTTGAGCCACCATATTGAGTCTCTCATAGATGTTTACACTTTGAGACGCCACATATCAGTTATTATGTTCCAACTCCTTTCTGCTTCTGGAGATTTTTCTTTGGCTCCTGCGACAAAGGCTTAATTACAAACCACAAAGTCTCCGGTAAGTCTACACCGTGTTATAAGGACCTTGAATTTTCCTAATTTTCCAGGCCACTCATTTCCCATATTATATCTACCTAATAAGAGCGCTCGCATCTCTTTCTGGATACATGGATTAAGGAACTTTGAATAAGAGCGCGCTCACATGTTAGCATAATGTAAAAATATATTAATTTATTTTCCATTTTATAATCGTTGAAACTATCGATCAAGAATCGCCAAGAGAATCTTTATTACTTAAAATGCAAAACTAGAAAAGGAAGAAGCAAGAGAGAGGCTGTTCATAAAAAATAATTTCTTAATAGAATTTGAGATATTCATTTAAGCAGGGGAAAATTACATAGAAACTTTCAAAAAAGCATTTAAATATATTTTAAACCTCAAAATTATTTAATTACAATATTACATTAAGTTTATTTTGTATCACAAAAATATTCAGCTTGATTAATTGTTTATTAAGTCAAAATGTGATGTATCAATATATTTTTAAAAGATATTTTGAATTATTTAATCAATAAAAATTAATAAATAAAAGAGAAATTTCTTAGAATAATCCTAGAAAGTTTTTATAGCAAATATAGCTTCTAAGAGTCAAAGTGACCCAAACTTTTTACTAAAATAAAATTTTAAGAGAAAATTTCGAAAACAATATTTCAAAAAATATTTATAAATTTTTCAAATTAAAACATATAATTGAAAAAATATAAAATATAAGTTTTATTTTTTCAATTTTATTTAAATAATTATTTTTACTTATAATCTACAAAGTAAGGGTGTAACGATCTTTTTGTTCTTTAATAAAATATTTGTTTGGTGAAAAAATATATTTTAGCATCATGAGAAAATTTCCAATAGCGTTACACCCTTACTTTATTAAAGAACAAAAAGATCGTATTGGAATATTTTTGGTAATTACTCGAGGCTATCCTAACATTACTCTCTCATTTTCATAGGTTTTTTTACAATATTATTGACTGGGTCAAATAAAGGTTTGGTATTATGTGTGTTTGGAATATAGATTTGTTTGGTTCTTTCGTCGTACCAACAACAGTGACACAGTCAGTAATGTTTTTTCTTTTTTTTGTAAAAAGGCTTTCATATTTAAAATTGCAGAAAGGAAATAAGAACATACAAGCCATGGGCTTAAGTTTGTGATTTGGGCCGAGCCCATTACTAGTTAATGAAACACATATGTGAGGAACTAGAGCCCAGTTGGTTTGTCAAACCCATTTATCGATTTTTGATCAGTTGAGTAGGCGGAGAGTCAAAGAGAAGGTAGTGGGAAGGAGCTTTGCGTCATCAAGATCGGAGAAACCACAGTTGTGTCATCGCAGAGGAAGTTCGAGGATTTGCATGTCGGATGCTCTGGAGTCTGTTGCGGATTTGCTTGTCAATAAGCAAGAAGATCGCTTCCGGCGACCGGAAGATTTGTTGATGGTATCTCTTATTGCGCTCTGTCCAAATCCAGTAGACCGCTGCCTGTGTTGCCACAGTCAGTAATGTTGAAAAACATAAAACAGTGACACAGGCATTCATATCTTCCGTTATGTAAAAAAGGATGATTCTGGATTTACCGGACCAGAGTGGTCAACTGATAAAGGGACTTTTACAGTCAAACTTAATAAAGACGTCGCTGTGGTATAGAGCCGGTGTTGGAAGCCTTCCAATCGAACGGGTTTAGAGTTATAGTGTGAGACACAACAGATATATATCACCTTACCTATAAACCGTGACTGGTCTTATCGCAAGTAGAAATTGTGAATCATGTGCTACGCCAATGAATTTATGTCAATTTGATAGTTCTTAGCCTTTTGATTCATCTGATTCTGATTGCACACCTTTCTTATTAGAGAATGTGCATCTTCTATATCAAAGACCAAAAAAGAGTTTCTTGCGTGTCACGTATTGCATTGCATGTTATCTAAAGTCTCATCATTTCTCCATGTTCCTGCAGGCTCCCTATATGGTCCACCATACGCCATGATTCAAGGCATACTCCAGCCTGAGGAAAACATTTTCAAGCCCATCCCAACTGAGCACTGCCAAACCATAAGCCTTGGCTCTGTTGTGTGGGTCGGCTCGGGACCAGATATTTTGAATGTGATACTCCAAATTTACAAAATTTAACTATGAATTCTTAGTCAAAGTTCTTCTTAATTTGGTTGTAAGCGTAACTGATCATTATTTAGAAAATTTATATTAAAAGTATAAATAGATTTGAGCATCAACCACTATAACCTCATATATTTACACTGCAAATGTGAGTAAAGTTATAATATATGTTTATTTGTTTAATTTAATTTTGCAATTGATCTATTACAAGCTTTGATGATTTGATTTGTGGTTTATTTTAGATACAAAAAAAAAACTAATTTTATTATTAACATTAGACGACATTTGAATATTTATTTAGTTTAATCTTGATCCAGTAATTTGGTGACCCATAAGAACATCGGTTTTCTCTGATATATCCTAGCCAACAGATAAATACAGGGAATGTATAAGAAACCATACATTTTCCTAACTTGCGTCACACGTCACCTTTCCGAGACATTGCACAACTTTTCTTTTGGATGTTTCAGCGTGATTTGTAGACTAGACTGTAGAGGCTCTTTTCCTAAATCTTAAATTGCTGATGGGTTGAGTCCGGTTTTCAGAATTTGGTGGCTTTAGTTTGGTTTATAATAGATGATGAAAAAAAATATTATATCATAGGTTCTAACCGGTTTGATTTTCGTTTAAAATACACATTTGTTTGGATGTCACAGTTAGCTATTTGGTTTATATGTTCGCTTTACATCTCGCCACACCGGCTGAACCCATCTTTGTTTAAGCAATTTAATTGAACCGGTCATGTTTTGCGATAAGATCTTCATTTACAAAAAAAAAAAGAGAGAAATGACGGCGTTATGGTTAGATCCATGGGGAGGTTTTTCTATAGAATTTTTGATCGTCCGTTAAGCTGTGCTATCGTGGTTAAAGCTAATTGGCTACTAAATCATTGCACGTGTATATTTTAAGAATTATTTTTGAGAATTTTTTTTTTAAAAAACTACAAGAATAACCGTCAGCCAGCTGTTGAAACCGCAAACGCTTTTTTCCTCCCATCTCTTGTACGTGCAATTCTGTTACAGTCCCTCAAGACGCAAACATTCCACTAAACTTTCTTCGATTTTCATCGCCATCTTCTTCGTCTCCGTACGTTTTTCTTCCGGAAATCATCTGCGATCATGAGAATGCTACTTTTTCGGCTCAGGAGTTCCATCGGAAACGCGTCGGAAGTTATCCGCCGGTAAGATAGACTCGTGCCTTGTTCGTATCACTTCGTATAACCTCTTATTACTCTGTAATCTCGTTTGAAAAACTATCTGAAGATCATAATAAATATCTTCCAAAAATCCAACGCAGGAACTCGATGGTGAATGCTTCGGAAGTTCTTCCCCTCCATTATCGGTATTTAGATTCCTACGGCGTAAAATAGACTTTCATCTTCTTTGTATTTGGACTGTACATAACGAGAATGATTTTCTCCAAAGCAGGGCTCTGATCGGAAACGTCTCACAAGTTTCCAGAGTTCACAGCTACTCTCGGTAAGAATCACTAATTTTTTTTTCTCTCTGTCATTCCGAGGATTGCGAATGGTGATAAGTAGATTTTGGATATGAATCCATCATCTGAGATAATAATTGTATTACTTTGTGATACTGAGAATCTCTAATGGTGTGGTAAGATAGGGTTGTATTACTTCAATTGAATTACAAATCTTATTTGAATGAATTTTCCAACTCAGGGCTTTGATTGGAAAAGTATCACAAGTTTCCAGCGTCCAGAGCTATTCTCGGTAAGAATCATCATTAAGTTTTGTTTTGAGCAATTTTCTTTTATAAGTTTAGGATAATTACCAAATCTGTATATATCCAAATTTCGTTATGATTTTAGGGTTAAACCCTATGTCTCGTGTTCTGCACTTGTCAATAAGAATTGTTAATATTGCAAGTAGATCTCTCTGCCTTTATCAGAAACATTGCAAGAGATTCAGAAATTTCAAACAAAAACGTGTATATCATTTAGTAACCAAAAACGGGTTTTCTCAGGAACTCTCAAAGCTCTCTTGTTCAATATCTTGACAAGCAAATCAAGTTGGTTGAAAGCAGATGTCTAACTGTTACCCCACACCCTGGAAGTACTCATGCAAAGTTGATTAAAGCTGGAGCTGAAAGCGACCAGATCATCTGCAAACAACTTAGGTTTTATGCATCTAGCGGCTACCCACATGAAACTGTGAAGTTTTTCAATGAGGCCTATTTCTCCAACAATGCAGGTTTGGGAGTATGGAATTGCTATATAATAAGTTTAGCCCTTCACCCTGTAGAGCTCACTATGGTTGAGAAGGTACCTAAAGCTCTTACTGTATTTGAGGATATGCCTATGGTGAAGACTCATGCAACATACTGGAACGCAATGGTCGCGTGTTCCGAAGCGGGAGAGACTAAATATGCTCAGTATCTTCTTGCTAAAGTCTTCAAGTCTCTAGCTGTTGAGCCATCCATTCAGATCACAGGATGTTATATTGATGCATTGGCAAAAAATGGGCAGCTGGAAGAGGCTTTTACTGAGTTAAAACGTATGGTCTACAAGCCCAATCAAGAGATCATCGTCAGCATCATTTTCCGTTACCAAATGCATCCAAGACCTGCTATGTTTGCAAATGAGGTGTTGTCCTATGTTGAGTCACAAGGGGTTATATTCTACATTGACAAAATTACAGTTAAGAAACTCACTGAAGATGGTGTTACCTTAACTCCGAGTGTAAAGATAAAGAAGGGAAGGAGTAAAGGGGGTTCATTGAAGTCGTGGTCCTCGTGGAGAGAGTAACGAGTAACATGCATTGAAAAACTTCTTTCTGTTTTTGTGAACAAAAGTGTTTGATATTGTTGTTTCCTTTTGATGATTGTAGACGACTGTTGTTAACTTGTTATGTCTTTGAGTTTGCTTCTTTTAGATGTGATATATGTTAATATGGGCAGAACCTAACAGGATTAACCCTACTCCCATGTCAAAAGTTTTAACCCTAATCCTAACATTTTGTGACACGTCTAAAATGAGACTAAACATAATTAGCCCATGAATTTATAGAGATACTAGATTCTAACCCGCCTTTTGAAAGGGCGGGTATATTTTTTTGTTTTAATTTTCTGCGATAATATTAATTTAATTTAATTTAATAAAATTTTGGTAATTATATTAAATATTTCAAGTTGCATAACTATGCACTTGTGCCATATGAATTTCAAAAAAAAAAATATTTTTAAACTTTATTCCTAAAATTTGCGACATATATATTTTTTGTTAGTGTTTGAATCGACCCAAAAAACAAAATCCCATCCTCAGTGTTTTGAAACTCAATTTGGGCCCGCGATTGAACAGGTAAATCCGATGACTCAAAATAAATCATGTTTGGGTTTTGTAAAAAAATCAATTTTGAAAACCCAAAAAAACCCGCAAAAAACACTAAGATCCGGAACCCGGTTACCGGTTGAAGCACTGATTAAACGAATAGATAAATATTTATGAATTTTTAAGTCTTAAATTTTTTTGTTAGATGTCATAAATCTTAACTTGTTAAACAATAAATAAATAAGCTAAACTATTTTTGATATTTTGTATGTCAAATAAAAATAATAATATAGAAACTAAAGTTAAGTATTTTCTAAATGTTTCTAAACATAAATTATATACATATCCAAATTATTATTTTATGTTTTATAAAAAGTTTAGATAATATTTAACTTTGGTTTTTATATATTTATTTTCATAACTAATATATAATTATATAGTAAAATTAATTAATTTATTTATTAACATGCGGTTCACCCATGGTCGATCTAAAGATCCGGTAACTTGTAAAGTCATCCGGTACATACTCTGTAGATATGATCTATATACTCGAATGATTTTTAAAGTGTGATATCCGAAAACCAATACCGAACCCAACCAGCACAGAAAACCGAACAAATTTTTTGAAAAATATACTTCCAAAATAATACAATAAACACATTAGAACCTTAGTCAAAAGAAAATAATCTGACATAAACCGTGAACCAATATATGTATTCTATTTGGGTATGTTATTATCAAGTGTTAATATTAAAACATGATCAGAAAACAATTAATCAAGAAAAGTGATTTTCTAGAAAATGGCGGATATACATTTTGTTTATATTTTTTTGGAAATTTAATTTTTATATTTGTGTTTTTAATCATATTTGTATTTTCTTTGTAAAGTATTTTTCTTAAATGATTAGTGATGGATATTAATCTATTCTATTAAAATAGTTGGAATAAACTTATATCAATAGGTTATGTTTCTAATTTAATAGAATATATATAAAGTAACATGTTATATTAATCAAAGATAATGTTAAAATTTTCGAAATAAAAATTAAGATTATTGAATAACATTAAGATTATTTGGTTTGTATACTGACAAAATGAGCAAACATAACGGAATAATATACTAATATCACAGTAATAATTCATTTATATTATGTAACAGAGTCCAGTCATAGTTTTAGCATAATACTGTAATATAGGTTGACAATTCAAATTTGGTATAAACTCAGAAAGAAAAGAATGATTATTTTTATAGGAAAAATCCCATGAAAAACCTTCAAAGTGACAAACACTTCCACTTTAAACCTCCAAATTTTATGTTTTCATAATAAACCTTGAAATTAAAGACATTTTTAACAAAAACCTTCAAAATGGTTAACATGTTTTATGATGTTAAGATAAACAGAATAATAAACTCTATTAATATCGCTATTAACTCTGTCTCCTTTCGATAAAACATGTGACTTATTGTAATTACTTATATTTTTAACAAACCATTTTTTATTTTATTTATGAGCCATGTAAGTATTTGTGAAAGAAAATAATAGAAAATCTAAAAAAAAACTTATAAGTGAAAAGATATCGTGTTATACACAACATAGAGTAAGATAGTTCTAATATTTTGAATCTTCTTATTCTAGATTTACGAGTCCATCATGTATCGTGTCTTCTTCAATTGTTTCTTTTATTTGTTAAAATTCCCAAAAGCTTTATGTTCACAATTTCAATTATGTTTCTGTAAACTAATGAAACCTAGAAGGAACCTACGCCCAACGATTTTCGCTCTTCATCCTATGGTCTTATCTTTGCTTCCCTTCATCTTGTGCTCTCGCAAAAACCGATGATGAAATTGCAATATCGTAGGCGAAAATGATGAACAGATACATCAGAGCTTCAAAGAAGCCATCTTTTTTTTTTGCTAAAAAATGGTTAAACCCGGATCAATAATGACACAAGTCTAACCCTCGGGTGGAGGTACAGCCCACGGATAGACTCTCTCCTAGGCATTCAAATGAGCCGAAAGCAATGGACCCATATCCGTGTGGCCAGTGGAAATCGAACCCGGAACCGTATTGAGACCGAAATTCTCTCAAGTACCACTAGACTAACCCCACTGGTTAAACAAAGAGGCCATCTTCTTCGTCGTCGTTTCTAAGAATTTTTCTTAAAGGTAATTTATTATTTTGTTTCAGAATATATACGATAATTCTATTAAAAATATAGATTTTTTTTTGACATGGATTAAAAATATAGATAGTTGCAACAAAACACATGTTTTTTCAAAAGGTACGAGTTAATAACAACGGTAACAGAGTTTATTATTTAGTTATCTTAACATCACATAAAACACGTTAGTCATTTTGAAGGTTTTTGCTAAGAATATTTTTAATTTCAAGGTTTTAGAAACATAAAATTTGGAGGTTTAAAGTGGAAGTACTTGGCACTTTGAAGGTTTTTCATGGGATTTTCCCTATTTTTATATGTAACCTTAGGATTTATGTATTAGAAAGAAGTTGATAGCAATAATTATGGATTTCATTTAAAGGGTGGTTATAAAACGTATATTAGAAATTGATAGCGATAATAATGGATTCCATTTAAAGGGTGGTTATAAAAGCGTATATTAGGATGTAGTTAGAAAATATATGTTTAAGTATCCTCTAGACTATATTTGAAAAGTGATTTTGCAACATGTATTCTCTATAATCATTCTCACAAAAATAATATGACATGGCTACTAAAATTGATGACACGTTTTATAGATTAATATGACATGGACAATTATATTTAATGTTAATTTATATTTTTGGTAAACTTTTTATAATATGGTAATAACTCATATATTACATTTATTGTCGATTTACATTTTTAGATTTTTTAGAATATGGTAATAATTCATAAATCATCATTAAAATAAATATATTCAAGTATGGCATTTTAAATTTCGAAATATCATTTAAATTATAAAATATTCAAAAATGTATACATTTTCAGAAAATTATAAAATTAAATCGTGAAATCAAATTAAATAGTAAAATCATTAATATCTTATATATATCTACAATTTTCAAAAATATTGTTTGATTTTAAATTTTGACAATTATGAAAATTTTAGATATTTATTGAATATAATTAATTAAAATAAATAAATAGAAAAATCTACCTAAGATTATAATTTTAAATATATACATGCACATTCTTAAATATAATTTAAAATAAACAAAACAATTTTTTTCTTAGACTATCTTTGAGAAGTGATTTTGCCACATGTCCTCTCTACAATCATTCTCACAAAAACAATATGACATGACTATTAAAATTGATGACATGTCTTATAGATTAATATGACATGAACAATTATATTTAATGTTAATTTATATTTTGGAATTTTTTTAAAATATGGTAATAACTCATATATTACATTTATTGTCGATTTATATTTTTAATTTTTTTAGAATATGGCAATAACTCATAAATCATCATTAAAATAAATATATTCAACTATGGCATTTTAAAATTTGAAATATCATTTAAATTATAAAATTTTCAAAAATGTATACATTTTTCAGAAAATTATAAAAATTAAATCGTGAAATCAAATTAAATCGTAAAATCATTTGTATCTTATATATATCTACAATTTCATAAATATTGTTTGATTTTAAATTTTGACAATTATGAAAATTTTACATATTTATCGAATATAATTAATTAAAATAAATATATATAAAAATCTACCTAAGATTATAATTTTAAATATATACATTCACATTCTTAAATATAATTTAAAATAAACAAAATTATTTTTTCTTAATTTTAATGTTTATTTAAATAAATTTATATTAATATATTGATAAGAAAAAAGAAAATTTACAATATTAGTTAAAAATTTTAAATATAATTTATATTTATCTATTAAAAGTATTTTAATTTTTTTACTGCACATAGTGGAGGAAAACACCTAGTGTAACATAGAAAAATAATAATTGGACACAACTTCGTATCAATTGGTCATACGTGTTTTAATAGAATAGACTAAGAGATACTAGATTTTGATCCGCGCTTTGAAAGTTTTGCTTTAAAAATTATTATTTTTTGTCTGAGTTTTAAAATTTGAGTTTTGACTTTGGTAACTGAGATTAATTTATATTAATGTTTTAGTGGGATGGACATTTAGGTTTGAGGTTTGTGTAGGGTTCGGTTGTTCAGTTTTCAAATTATTAGCTTCATGTGTTAGGACCTGTTTATGAACTATTTATCTTTATCAGATCGATTCGAGTAATATTGGGTTCAAGTCGGATTTTTTATTTTTCCATAAACCCTGAAGTTAAACGAATTAGAAATAGTTTGGGTTTAATTCTGGTTTAAAGCCAATTTAAAAAAAAAATCTCTCAAACCTAAGTTAAATTCCAAAGACTGAAAAAGTTAGATAATTCCTGTAATTCAAGGTTTTTGATATTTTTTTTTATAAATTATACTGCTTTTTCTCAAATTATATGATACTAAGGTTTGGTCCGTCCTACGGGCAGGTTAATAACTAAAAAATTATAATATATCAAAAAATTTATTGAATATCTCAAAATGTTTAATTTAGTTAAATTGTAAGTAATCTTTAAACTATAATACCAAAAGTTATAATTATGCGGCATTCAAATTTTTAATATAACAGTTATACATTTGTATATATCATTTATTTTTGATCTATTTTTGATAACTCTGATACTTTGGTTGAAATGTTGATTGTCATTTATTTTTTTGTTATATCTTCATCATTCTTTCTCCGGTCAATGTTTTGAATATATATTTTTTTGTTGAAAACTTGAAATGCTGAAATAACCACATAGCAATATACAATGTATTATGTTTTTTTTTAACAAACAATGTATTATGTTTTGAAAATATATAATTAGATTAAATATAACTCTTGATGCTCTTTTGGCTCAATTTTATGTATGAGGAGACCATCAAACACACTGACGCAAACTGTTGGTCCACTGCAGTGTGGTGAATGTAAAGAATTAGAAACTTAACTAAGATCAGAGTTTTGAAGATAAATAACATTAGAGTCACCTATTAAGAACAGAGTTTTGAAGATATAGATGATTAAACTTACCAGTCAATCCGTATGTTCGCCATAATCTACTGGATTGTCTGTATTTTTTGACCAGCCTCAATATTTCTTTGAGCTCTCTACATATATCTTTTTTTTTATAACACTGTTTATAACTTGGTGGAAACAGAGACATCAATGTTTCTTACCAAAAGACAAGGCAACTCAAAGAAATGAAACACACACGACAAAACATAATTTTCCAATATATAGGATCGTATAATATATAAATTTGAAATTAGAATATATTTGAATATAAATAAACTAAAAGTCAATTTTGTTGGGTATTGAAACTTAATCTTATGGGTTGGGTATTGAAATTTTTTTGAAAGATTTTTACTTATTATTATAATATAACAAACAATATATTCTTAAAAATATCTTGAGGTTTCAAAACTTAAATAAACAATCGGTTAACTTCAAAATTGTGAAATTGTAGTAGAACAATAATCAGTTATTTATACAAAATTTTAATTTAGAATAAATTATAGTTGAAATCTTTTCGTTCTGTATAAATAATTTTGTTCATTTGTTCTGAATTGAAAAGTTTAAATGTTAAAATATAATTTTACCTAGATAGTTGAAATGCATAAAGAATATATTGTAATATGTGGTAAATAGATAATCTGTTCGATATGTGGAGTATTATATGTTGCCAAGATATATATTAATTAATATAACCAGAAAATATAAATTTAAATTATATTTACACATGTTAAATTAACTAAATAAGTGAAAAAATATTATACAAAATTAGGAGATGGTTATTCGAGATTTCTTAAAGAAACAAATACATTTAATTAAAAGCATAGATTAAAAATATCCAATGGCAAAGAATGGTAAATACTTCAAAACTTCAAGGTGGCATCAATAAAATCTGTTGTGTTTTAATAGCATTGACTAGCAAGTTGACGTTATGCATTATCGATTCACAAAATCTTGAGGTGATCATGATATATGTCAATTAGGGTCGAAGCCCGCAGTCCGAACACCTATGATCCTAAAAATTACCGGGTTTGGGCTTTGTTTTATAAGCCCAGAAAAAAATCGGGTCTTTCAGGTACATTTGGGCATTAAATATTTTGAGCTTAAGTCCGTCTAGACTACGGCCGGCCCGAAAACCCAAAACTTTATATTTTACTTTAAATATTATTTCAATCAAAATCTTTATTAGTATTTAAATATTATTTTAATATTTTTAATCAAAGCTCTAATAAAAATTAAAAGTTGTTAATGCACCTTATTGTTTGATCATTACAAATGTTATATTTTAAAATTTGCAAATGTAACTTTTTCTTTGATAACATTGTTTCAATAAAAAGTCTGAAACGTTTGATCCTATTTATCATAAATTTTATTCTCTTATATGTAGTTTAAATTTATTTTTGATTATTTAAATCTTATTAATTTCGGTTAGTTTATAATATTTTTTAAAGCATACGAAAAAGTAAAATATTTTTGATAAAGAAGAAAAGTTTAAATTCACTTTACATTTAAAGTCACTTTACATTTTGTTTTAAAATGTCAAAACTGGTTTTTTTTTTTACAAAATTCATATATATTAAAACATTTGAAACGATAATGACAATTTATTTTTCGAAAAGCCAAAAAACCCGAAAAACCCTATAGTCCTATAAAGACCGAATCGGGCTTTGAATTCTGGGTCCAAAATATTTCCGGACCGGATCGAACTTAAATATTTACGGACTTAGCGGGATTGGACGGCGCCGGGCTGGACCGGCCTGAATAGACACTCCTATGATACATAAAGGCTTTCAGCCTTTCACAGTAAAACTTACTGAAACAACGTCGTTTATAGAACCAAATCACACTACCCTGCTGGCCCATCTCTTCCTCCGGATTTAACCGATTCGGACCGGTTTTGGCTCTTAAAACAAAACGACGTCGCTGGGGTCAGGTTTGTTTAAATGGCATCAAGCCCACGGACCCACGGTTCTCAACAGGCCTAATACTTGTCCTCTCACCATCTGAGACTGTTACCTGGCCACTCCTTCCGATCGAACTGGTTTCGGAAGCCTCCCGATTGAACCGGTTTTTAGTTTTCAAGGGGTTTCGTAATCCTTGTATAAAAAGTGCTAACTAGTTAATGTTTGGCGTGTACAAATTAGATTAATTTAGGTTAATAGTGGCTTGGACGGCGATGTCAAGCAGCCGCAGTTTCTTCCAGAGAATGATGCATTCACCAAAAACAAAACCGTATCCAATTGGGAGGGATCATTCCCGGAAGCAACTGCCAGACTGCACCAAAATTCGTTGTCCATCATCGATGCTTGACCATCGAGTCCACTTCCTGATCAACGAAGTTTCTGACCTCGACAGTGCAGCCAACCACGCTCGCTTAGCTGTGAGGAAGAGGATGAACCCCGAAAAGGCCCTCTTTACCTGCAATGCAATTATAAGCGCCATGTTCGCTGCTGGCCGGTCCGGTGACGCCTTTGATCTGTTCGATTTCTTTTTCAACGAGTCCAAGATGAAGCCTGACATCGCTGCCTGCAATCTCATCATCAAATCACACTGCGAGGAAGGCCGCCTTGACAACGCTCTTGGACTCTACAACCACCTCTTGCGCCACCCTCCTTCCCCCAACCACAAGACATACGACCTCTTGACCGAAGCCCTGGTCGACGCCGGAATGATGGACCAGGCTCTGGAACTTTTGCTGAGAGGAAGGGCTGAGTTATTCAATTTCCAACAGCCAAGCATGTACATGAATCTCATTCGTGGCTTCCTGCAGCAAGGGAATCTTGACATGGCGTATCAGCTCCGGGACGACTTTAAGACGTGTTCCATACGCAACAGAATCACAATACTGAACTCAGTATTCGTAGAGTATTTGTTCAAACAAGGCAATGATGAGAAAGCTATGGAGCTGTACAGAACCTCTTTAAACAACAACGGCTTCACAGCAAACGGACATGTGGGCCATCCTTATTTGAAAGTGTTGCTCAAGTACGGCAAAAAAACCCAAGCCTGGGCATTATTCGATTATATGCTTGACAATTTCGACGAATGCATTGGGTTAGGCAACGAGACTCTTAATATGATGATGGACGAGTGTATCAAGGAGGGGCGGTTTAGCGATGCACTCAACATCTTGGCCAAGTCCAAGGCAAAGTCAAAATACTTGCATGTGGGAGCTTACAGGAACCTTATTACAAACTTCTGCCTGAATGGGAGGTTGTCTGAGGCTGAAAGTGTGTTTGATGAATGGCTGAAACAAGAAGGTACGAAACCAGATGATGCAACTTACACATCATTGATTCATGCATATATTAAGGCTGAGAGAGTTGAGGATGCCATCGAAACGGTAAACAAGTTGATGGCTGCTAAACTCCACAAGGTTACTAACATGTTTCTCTAATTAATTATGTAGTTAAGACTTTGATCAGTTTGCGGAAAAATAAAATAAAATAAATCCTTATTTATATTATTGATTATATTAGAAAGTAGAAACATCTCTAATCATCACGATCCACCCATTTCTTTTTATCACATATAATATAAGTACAGTCAGTCATACCCAAACCAACGTAGATCAATAAGCACCCTAACTAATCACCCACTAAGTTAAGAAAATCTTGTTAAAAGAGCTAAATAATCTTTGGGCCGTTCCAAATTCTAGGCTCATTGTATCATATTACTCCATAAATGATGTTTTGTTCAAAGATGTACTAGATTTTAATCTGTACTTTTACTTTTAAAGCTCGATTTTTTTTTAAATATCATTTTAAAATTACAAATACTTTTTAATTATGAGGGATCTTATTTCCATATTATAGTTAGCTACTATAGTTACAGTTTTGTTGATTGTGTATGTTTTTAAAATAATATTAGATGTTGAAAATGATTTTAAAAGTTATACATTAAATTTTAAAAACAAATAATTTCTTTTAGGCGACAATATTAATTTTTTAATTTACCTAACTACTATTTTGTTAAAGTTTCATATATTTCTCCTCTTAGTTTATAATATTTTATGTATGACAAAATTATCTAACAGATTAAGTATTCTGTTTACAAATAATTAAAGACCAAAATATTTTTTGTAAAAGAAACATAATTGTTGGCCAAAAAAAGTCTATCCAAAACTCCGACCCAAAACACAATAATAATTATGTTTTGCTCTTAAAAGGGGGCATTTGCATACTAAATAGTGTGTGCTGACAATATTTGCAGATATGGAAAAATAGGAGGCCCAAGCATCAAACCCAATTTCTGACTGCGAGAAAATACGTTGATGTCCCTATGCAGTCTCCCTCTCTCTTTTACGTTGAAAGCTAGAAAATTTTGTAATGATTACATGCAATGTAATGATGAGGAAAAAATACAAACACAAGTAACTTATATATACTACCCAAGCATCTGCATTCTCTCTCTCTCTTATCTCTCCAACGAAATCATCTTCTCTTTTCTATTTTTTTCTATTCTTATTCTCCTCTATTCTTTTGACCAAAAAAAAAATTCTCCTCTATTCTACCATCATGAGATCTATCATATATAATCATTCAATAACAACTCTTTTTCTCAGCACCATAATCTCTGGTTCGTCTCACTCTTTCCATAGAGATGCGCATCGTCATGCAAGGATAAATGATAATTAGCTAGCTAATATCAGTTGTTAATCTGAATCATTTATGGATCATACATAACATGAATTCTATGTTATCATGGTTATAACTTCACTTCTGTGGATCATTTTAAGTTAGTATCACTATAAATCGATTATTTGGATACTTTACATGTTGGCTTGTATTTTGTTTTATATTTACCGGCTATTTGACCAGTTAACAAATATGTTAGTGTGTATTAAATTAGTTTAGCCGGCTAACAAATATATTTCAAGCTATTAAATTAATTTAGTCGGTTAACTAATATATGTTTTTATACTTATTTTCTTTGATTTTATTTTGATTTTATTTTAGCCGGCTAATAAATATTAAATCATATAGTTGATATGTAAATGAACACGGTTAAAATGTGATTTTTTATATTTCTATAAAAATTAGCATGGCTATATTTCAATTTATCCGTATATTTTGAGTATTAACTAATGTTTTGGGTTAATATTACCGGCCATTGGATCTGTTGATGGCTATGTTAATTAGTAAATGGATAATATTTAAAATATAGTTATGTATGACTGAACCAGTGATTAACCGATTTATATAAAATGTATGAAGTATAGATTGTTGGATGTAAATAGAATGGCTATATTTCGATTTGTTCGGCTAACAAACCAGTTATCCAATTATTTTTAATGGTTATTGGTTATTTAAATTAGTGGTCCACTGACATAAATAATTGTCCGGTAATTGTTATTGTTAGTTAGATTTTTCGATCAATAGTCGGTTATCATTATAGATTTAGACCCAAAAATTAGTATTATATCCAATAAGCTAAATAGTATAGATTAACTATCTAAATATTATTATTGTTAGTTGTGCTTTTCAGAGAGTAGCCGGTTATCATTATAGCAAAAAAACAAGTAAAATCTATTAACCGGTTATTTTACATAATTGCATCGCTACAGAGAACTTGTAATTTTACAAAATTTCATCATTGAACTCCAAACACACCAAATTTTACATTAAACTCAAACACATAAAAGTGGATTGCTTGGAGAGTCCATACTTTTTGCAAACATTTTCAATAATAATCTAACCATGAACTGTTGTTCTAATCATATGGTCAGGTTCAGTACCAGCCCCATCAATAATATATGGTTCACTATTCTGCAACAAAACAAAAACTTCAGGCACTATCAAGTAAACTTATGATAAGGTAGCCAGACTAAAAACAGTTAAAAATAAACATGAAAAGAGATAAAACAAATAAGCAATGGTGTGTATTCTGAAGATAATACATACTAGTACTTGATAGTATTGCAACCCTTGGTGATATGGTCTCCCAACTCATCAACAATCCGATCTACCTTGTCCGATTCTTTCTTATTCTTTTGGTCAGATAAATTGAAAAAATAATTAAAGTCAAAATATTTAGAGATCATCAGAAAAGATAAACTTTAAAGAGCAAAGCAAAAAACTAGAGGAAGCAACATAATATATGAAACGCGATGAGACTTACGACAACAAAACATGAGTTACTATAACAAGAGGAAACACATACATATGATCAGAAACAACAGAAGCAGAATGAACTTCCTCGACGGTAACGCCAGCTCTGGCAAAATAATGTTACTACAAGAAGAAGAGCTATTTTTCAGAAGGTACTGGTATGAATTCCCTTTCTCTGATTCATTTGTTTTATCCAACAAAAACACATAAGTGATAAGAAAATTAAAATAAACAGAGGAGGAGAAGAAAAACAAGGTTCTTTATTGAATACCTCAAAACAAAAGCTTCTTCATTAATCATAAATTATTCTCTGACTCTCTTTGGATTTCTAAGAAATAGCACTAGATAAAATCATGAAAGACATCGATGGAGAGAAGGTGAGAGAGGAGTCAGAAAGAAAACTCAAGCAAACAGGGAAAAAATAAAACTGAGGCGAAGGAGAGAGAGAACAAAGAAATATAAATGAAATAAATGAAATATAGAGTTTTTAAAATGTATTAGATATTAGGCTAGTTATAGGAAAATAGGGATAGTATTGACATTAAGAAAAAACACGTCATACAAAAAGACAAAAAATCCATCCTTGCAAATATACCAGTTATGTTTGTATATCGAGTGCAATTTCTCTTAAAAGTATGTGTTAATCGATTATACACAAGCGCGGTCCAGTGACCTTCATATAATATAGGACTTCGATAGGTTTGAGATTGGTCGAGATTGATAAAACTTGGTTGGATTGTGATTGGTCCTAAATTTTCCATTGATAGTTGCC
The DNA here is from genome assembly GCF_000801105.2 of Raphanus sativus. NCBI lineage: Eukaryota > Viridiplantae > Streptophyta > Magnoliopsida > Brassicales > Brassicaceae > Raphanus > Raphanus sativus. The sequence continues at coordinate 7,504,281 of NC_079514.1, forward strand.
GAAATTGACTATAAATAGCCTGAAAACAGTGGCATAGCAATGTAATTATCTTCAAAAATAAGTCACCGGCCGGAAAGTCACCGGCAGCGACTCTAATCTGCATGTTCCACCAGAAACGCACCGGAAACAGGATCCTGGAGTCAGAGACGCTGTTAGCAACGAGAGAAACGATTTAACATCACCGATAGATCAGTCTTCTCCGGAATCTCAAAAGACAGCCAATATTTAAGAGGCTGAGATCAGCTCCGTACAAAACAGAGCCGCTAAATCCAATTGCATGTGATCAATCACAAAGGAATTGATAACAAACTGAATCAAAAGTTCAGAGACGAAGATCTAGATAAGATAAAATAAATCCAGGATAGGTTCAGAATCAAGCCGGCCAACGTCATCGGAGTGAAAACGGGGTCGCCAGAGTCAAAAACCGGCGACTACACCCTAAGGAAAGATGAGCCCCAGAGACAAGAGTCGACCAACCATCCCTGAAAAAGCCAAGGGATGTCGGAGACAAACGCCGTAAACGAACCGGCGATTGCAGTCAAGTCACCGACTCTCTATCTCTCGCTCTCTCTGAAGGATATAGAGAGAGGACAGACACGTACGTTTTAATTAGGGGTGGACAAAATATCCGTAAATTTTGATTCGATCCGTTATTCGTTCCGATTCGATCCGAAAAATCCGAATATCCGTAACTTAACGAATCGAAGCAAATACTAAAATCCAATATCCGTCAAAGACGAAGCAAATCACAAATACTAATATTTTTAGAAACGGATATCCGATCCGATCCGTTATATACATATATATGTATACATGTTTACAAAATTATATAATATACATACTTTTATATTTTTATATAAGTTTTATAATGTTTTTATTTACTAAATTAATTATTTAGTTATTAAAAATTTTGAAAGAATGTAAATTTTTATTAAAAAAATAATGAAATATTATTATTTTATTTCAGATTTTCTTCTTTTTCTTTTATTTTCTTTATTTTTTTAATTTTAATTATTTTTTACGGATCGAATCGGATATCCGGAAAAAATTCGGATATTCGCGGATATCCGATGTTCCGGATATCCGAAAATTTACGGATCGGATCGGATCGAAAAATCGAATATTCGTAAGGCACGGATCGGATTACGCATATCCTTAAAATTCCGGATATCCGCTCCGTACCCACCTCTAGTTTTAATTATGTAGTTAAGACTTTGATCAGTTTGTGATGGAAAAATAAAATAAAGATCCTTAATATACAATGGAAAAAAGATTCAACACCCTAATTTACACATTTTATTATTACACATCATCTTCTCTTTCTTCCACCTATTAATTCAAACACTCTTTCATCACTTCATTTTTTTTTGTTCACTTCATTCTACAATGGTTTTTCTAAAGAAAATATTCAACACCCTAATTTACCATAATTGTTAAAAAATATTTTTTCTATGTACAAATCAAATAAACCAAGTTTCTATTTATAGAATACAAAAGATGATAAGTTTTAGTATAAAACTCTTTCACAAAAAATATAATTTACTATAAAATAATTGATGCTAAATATATAAGATAAGATGAAAAAAAGAAAAATGCTAAAAGTAGACCCCACCTGTAAGGATTCAACCCGTTGAATATACATCAGATTGTTTTCTTTTTCAACTACACCATTGTTACCATTCAACAGTTGAAAAAATAATTCAACAACCCCATTGTTTTTAGTCTATGCATTCCAGATAATTATATATTTCATGTGGGAGGAGGTCAAATGAAGATTATGTTCAGATAGAAATCCCATAGAGTATACTTGAGAAGTGATTTTGCCATATATCTTCTCTACATTCATTTTCACAAAATAATATGACATGGTTACTAAAATTGATGACATGTCTTATAAATTAATATGACATAGACAATTATATTTAATGTTAATTTATATTTTTGGAAACTTTTTAAAATATGGTAATAACTCATATATTACATTTATTGTCGATTTATATTTTTGGACTTTTTAAAATATGGTAATAACTCATAAATCATCATTAAAATAAATATATTCAATTATGGAATTTCAAATTTCAAAATATCATTTAAATTAAAAATATTTCAAAAATATATACATATTTTTAGAAAATTATAAAAATTAAATCATAAATCAAATTAAATCATAAAATCATCAGTTTCTTATATATATATACAGATTTTGCAAATATTTTTTTTAATTTTAATTTTTGACAACTATGCAATTTACATATTTATTTAATATATTTAATTAAAATAAATAGATAGAAAGATCTACCTAAGATTATAATTTAAATATATACATGCACATTCTTAAATACAATTCAAAATAAACAAAATTGTTTTTATCTTAATTTTAATGTTCAGTTAAATCAAATTTATATTAAAATATTAATAAGAAAAATAAAATTTATAATAATTAAAAAAAAAATATAATTTATATTTATCTGTTAAAAATATTATAATTTTTTTACTGCGCATGGTACCGGAAAACACTTAGTTAACATACAAAATCATAATGAATTGCTTTCCTCACTTGTAACCAAAATAAATAAATAACGAAAGAGGAACTGGAATGGTAATAAAGATTTTGATGTTTATGGGAAGATCATAAATCACTTAGATCATTTTAATTGTTTCGTAAATCCACATAAATTTGGCGTCAACTATACCGATATTCTTAACTCAACACACAGAACATCATGGCCCAATGGTAAAGACGGGCTTCTTCCTGCACCCAGGTTGTGAGTTCGAACCCTGCTGGAGGGAACTAAGTCATGATTTCTGGACACCAACACAGATATGGGCCTATGCTTTAGGGCCCATTTGCATACCCGGAAAGAAGGTCTATCCGTGAGCTGCACCTCCCCTTGGGGATTAGTCTGGGCCCTTCCATAGATCCGGAATATCCCCAGGTTAATCAAAAAAAAACACACAGAAGAAAAAAAAAATCTAAATATAAGGAATTGCCATTTGAACATTGTCCAACTTTTCCGGTTGCACCCTCGTGCTAGTCACATGAATTTCAACAACATCTATTCTACCCATCTCTTCCGCCTCATAAGTCCTATGAACGCCATACAACACATAGAACATCGTTACAAGGCACGTCCAAATCGCAAACCTCTGAAACGACAGCGTTTTCAGTGTTGTCGTTAGAAAAACGTTAAGGAACACTGAAGCTGCCGCCGGCCACGGCATGAACGGAACCGACCATTTGGAGGGACAGGAAGGTGTCGGAAGATTCTTATTAGCCGTAGACGAGATCGACCACGTGTGATATTGGAAAAATGCAGTGACCGCTATTGTGATAGCGATAAATAGCGTCAGGCCCCACCACGGTTTGTTCAGTTTCCACCAGAGGGAGAACGCTAGCGAGAAAGAAGAGAGGAGGGCAAGGAACGAGAGTGTGTGAAAGGGTGCGTTTTGGCCTGTTAAAGTGTATTTGCGATAGAGAAGAGCGTTTGCGACTAGATAGAAAACACAGAGCGTTCCTAGTGAAATCAGCTCCATCACTATTTCTAGATCGGTGAATAACGCAATTGTAGCTGTGCATATGCCTGAAATCACAAACGCATAATAAAAACCATAGTGTTAAATGGAATATAAAGATTTTATAGTTATTTACATTAGTTATAAATTTTCACACTGTTACAATAAATATACTTATTTTTACAATAAAAATATACTTGTTTATAAGAATACTTATTTTTTACTATAATGAGGCTACATTTCACAATCAAACACATCATAGTTTTTAAGGTTAAGGAATTGGTTAAAAATTAAAATGATATTACCGAGAAAGAGAGTAGCGTTCAAGGGAGTCCCTGTAGAAGGATGAACCTTAGCGAGCCATGAAGGGACCAGTCTGGCTCTTCCGATCACACAGAGATATCTCGCCTGCCCTAACATCGCCACCAAAAGCGATGCCACGATTCCTAGACTGGCACCTGCACCAACCACGTTCCCTGCCCAACCCCACCCGATCCTCCGAAAAGCAACCGCGTACGACGCGCTCTTTGATATCTACAACATTATTTTTTCATGTTAAAGGATTAGGTTAACACAATTTTCTTGAGATAAACGTTTTTTCTTTCAAGAGTCAATGGTTATTGGAGTGAAGTTTAATTTATACCAAATGATGTAAATAAAGAAAAATAATTAAAACTAAAGTTTAGTTACATATTTTTCATTCAAAGTAAGAAAAATAAAAATCTGAAGTTGATGCCTTTGGTCAATGATGCTTTTTTAATATTCCTTTAGAAAATAAAATTATACTCCCTCTGTTTTTTAAAGATCCATATTCTAAGAAAAAAAATTGTTTTAAAAAGATACATTTTTTACTTTTTCAATGTATTATTTAATGAAAATCTGTTAACTTCAAGAAAATTAATTGTGTTTATTGGATTTTTATTGGTTAAAGATTATGGAAAATTGTTATTCACAAAAATCAATGTATTTTTAATGTGATTTCTTAATATATATGAAAAGTATAGAATATGTATCTTTAAAAAACAGAGGAAGTATTTAATATAATATGTAATCATTAAACAAGTAATACAAGCCAACAAATTTTCCTATAGATCAAAGATTCAAAATATTTAAGCAAAAAAAAGATTCAAAGTATTGCTTAAAGAAATTATTAGTCGCCAAAACTAACTAAATTAGCTAAAATATTTAATTAAAGAAATATATATATACTTGATGGACGTGCTCGTTATCACATTCAGAAATGGATGAAAAGTTATTAGCAAAATCTTCACAAAATAACTTTAGACATTATACCTCGTTGTACGGAACCATGACGCAGAGTACGAGAGACATGAGGCAATAGAGGACGGAGACGACTGAAACGGAGCCGATGATTCCGACGGGGAGACTGAAGGAAGGGTTTTGGATCTCTTCAGCAAGAGTGGAAACGGTGTCGTACCCAATGTAGCTGAAGTACACGACGGCAGCTCCGTTAACCACTCCGCGAGCACCGTATGGAGTAAGGCCTCGAGGCTCCACCAGCGCCTTGACTCCGTCACCGTGACAGAACCCGGCAATTATTACAAACCCGAAGAATATTACGTGGAACACCGTCATCACTAGGTTCAGCATGGAGCTTTCCTTCGTGCTAAGATGATTTTAGAAAAAAAACAATCAATTTGTATATTTAGTCATATACCAAAGATTGATATGGTATAAAATCTACTTTATTGGTAGAAATTTAATGAATAACTCAGTAGTTAAAAAAATACGAGAGAATACAGTAATGATTTTCCAAATCAGATTGTGAAATACCGGTTAAATTCTGATGACATATGTTTGTTTCTAAATGGTTCAAATTTCTTTAAATTTTAAAACTTAGTGAAGTAATTTAATAGTATTAAAATATTAAAATTATTTAGATACTAATTTTATTTGAAGTTAAATGGTTTGGAGAAAAAGCTAAAACCAATTGAATAAACTTATTAACAGAGAACAAAATATATGGACTGGCTCAATATCACAGTTATAAAGTTGTGAAATAACATTACATAGAATGACTTTTTAAAAATCTGTGTCGGCGAAAAACTGAAAGAATCAGATTGGCTTAAAACAATGTTTTGATGCTTAGAAAAATAATAATTTTAAATAGCTTATTTCCTATCTACGAAATAAATTTCTAGTTGAAAACTAGTTAGTAAACAACATTACGTTCAATCTATCTTAACACTATTGTGGTTAAAGAGATGAGTCTCCGATTGCGGAAACTGATGAATTATTCAACAACTGAATTATTTAAAAACTATTTTAATTGTCTTTTATGAAAACTTACGTGGATTATTGGTTAATGTAGTACCTATGACTTCGCACAAAAATAAAGCAAAAATTATAGTACCTATGACAAAGGCAAAGAGTGAGGAGAAGAACAAGTACGACCGCAGGAAAATCAAGTTCATTGTAACCTTTCGTAAGACCAATTACTTTAACTCTCCACGCGTTTGGATCAGAAACGCCAATCGCGGTACACATATACTCCGTAAAGCTTCTAGCAACCGCCGCGTTTGACAAAACGTACTCCAATAGTATGTTGACTCCTCCAAAATATCCGATGAACTCACCTGGCCCAAGTGTTTATTGATATATTTATTAAATTTCTTAGAGCACCAGCAGTGTTTTACTTTCTCAATTAGTACTTAGATATAAAATAATAATATAATTTAATATTTTCATTAAAGTTTAAATAAGAAAAAACTAGCTTGGTTATGTGGTAGACACATAGCATGGACGTCTCTCATGTAGTCCCAAACGTTTCTTGAAGAAAAAACGTTTTTCTCCATTTCTCTGATTTTAATATTCTTTCTTCTTTTTTTGTCTAATTAATTTATTAAGTCAGTGATGGGAGACTATTGTTCATACTACCACCTCTGATGTTCTTAAGCTATCGAGCCAGGAGTTTCTCAAAAACAATTCTCATTAAAAATAATAATATTTTAATAAAAAGATTTCATATAAAAGTTTTTAAAATAATGGGCTTTTTAACTTTTGAAAAATTACCCTTTAAAATATTAAATTTTGGTGAAATAAATCTTTGAGAAACTTACGGATGCATTTACATTTTACACTCTTTTTTCCAGAAAATTAAACTGCTTGTTAAATGAAAAATGTGAAAGTACTGTACATTTTCCTTCAACATATGTAATTTTGCATTTTGATAGAGAAACTATTATATTAAATATTAACCAAAAGAACCTCAAATATAAAAAGTTAAAAAGGAAAATTTAACTCTTGAAGGGTCAGTACTTTTCGTCTGACAAAGATAAATCATATGATGATGAACAGAAAGGAATCTCGTATCCATGTACCATGTTCTCTAGATCTCTCTGACTGCGACAGCTGACAACTACTAGTATTTACGTGTTTTTTTCTCTTCATAAAGATATTAATCTTTGTATAGGTAAAAAAATCTGTTGGGAGGTGTTAAAAAAATGTGTTGGGAAAACAAACAAAAAAAACTCACCAGATGATACAAATTTAAAAATAAATTAACAAGATCATTAAAAATTACCCTATAACTACTTGATAGAGAAAATCTTAGCTGCTTGAAAGTTGAGACCAAAATAAAGCAACTTAAGTTACAAATCCTGTTTCTAGTATTTTTTGCTTGTTAATGCCTCAGTCTTAAATTTTATTTAATTAGAAGCCAAAACATCAAAACAGAGAAATAAACAAAGCAACTTTTTATGGAAATAAGTACCGAAAGTGACTCGGAGATAACTGAAAGCTCCACCGGCGACAGGGACGTTAACTGAGAACTCGGTGTAGCAGAGTGAGGACAAAAGTGCCGAGAAACCAGCGATCATGTAGGAAATGAATACTGCCGGGCCAGATATGTCACGTGCGACGGGTCCGGTGGTCACGAAGACACCGACTCCGAGCATTCCGCCGACGCCGAGAGAGACGAGGTCGAACCATCGGAGCTTGCGCTTCATGTCGGCGCCTGAACGGAGTCGGACTTGGGTAACCTCTTGGTCGGGAGTCCACGTGGCGAGCATCCTGGACTTGAGCCTGTGTGGTGTTTGTGAGAGGCTGTGAAAGTACTTTGACATGCTCTGTTCTTTGCTCTCTCGTTATATGATCGTAGAAAAGTAAGGTCGTTTGTTTAGCTTGACGACCGGGTATATATATATATACTAGTAAAAATGCTTAAATTTTTGAATATTTAACATATAATTTGAACATATATTAACAATACATTTTGGGTTTAAAATATACTAACACAGCATATGTTGTTTCTACTATTATCGGGTGTAGTGTTAATTTGCATTTGCATAATAAAACCATAAAATATGGGTAATATATAAATCATAACAATTTACAGGGGTAGTTTTTTTTTTTTTTTGTAACTTAGGCTTTCAACAGGGGTAGTTATAAATCCGAGTTTGGTTAAATCGATTGGCGAAACTAAACTCGATTATTGGTTTTTCAAAGATCTTTTATTGATCAGTATGTGATTACAAACGTGATTACAAGAAGAATAAGAAAAGGGAACAAGATCAGAGCTTTGGTGAAAGCGATACGACAGTACAAAGAAACTCTATTGATAGTAAAATCCTAAACTTTGTTGTCAGTATTTTAGTGTCTGTCTGTGAATTTCCTTCTCGTTCTCCTCTTTCCTTTTATAGAATAAGCATGTAGCCTTTCAGTCCGTCCTAATCTTGTTCGCCCTAAGGGGTCAGGCCTGAAGTTGAGCTTTAATGAGCTTTTCGCCGAGCAATGGTTTCATAGGCTGAATAAGTTCAACGGACCGACTAATTGGTTAGCAATTTTTTTGGCCGATTAGGTCAAAATCGCCTCGGAAAGTTTCCGAATAGCGATTAGTTAGGTGCCTAAACATCTGTGTTTTCGAATAGAGGTAACATGTGGTTATTAAATATCATAGGATGTCGAGTCCAGAATTCAGGTGCAGCATATTTGCAACGAACTTTTTTATAAAGAATTGTTGTAGAGCCAAAAAAATTTGGTTGCTTCTGGCCTATATATGTCAGGGCCGCTTTGGATAAAGCGACTTGCGCTTTAATATATACTAAATTTTAATTCGTATATACGCGAAGATAGTTTTACATTTTATAAATATATTTGATACTATTACAAATGTTTTATTATATAATTTCTATTTTAGTATTATATATGTGTAACTCCATGATATTATTGTTTATATTTCTTATTCGGTAATGATTAGTTTAATACATTTTACTTTGTTATTAATATTTATTACTTAGTATTATAGTTTTGAGTTAGGTGTAATCAAATAACAATATGAAATAATCAAATAGATAATCTCCTTCAAAATATGTTTTTTTTTTAATTATACATTTTCTTATAATACATTTTTAAAATTTATTTATTTATATTATAGAAAATAAATATGTTTAAGATAATTTATATTTACATGTGTTTAAAAAATATGCCTTAACAAATATTATTTTAATATTTTCCGGGATTTATAAGAAAAAAATGTTTTGTTTAAATAATATAATCCTATTATTTTAGTAAATAATAGCATCTATCATATTATTTTAGTAAATTTTATTGATATAGGATATTATTAATTATATTTATTTTTACTTTTAGTTAAGATTTCAAAATATTAGATTAATTATGTGTGATTTTTGTTAAAACACTCTAGAATCTCATATAAAACAGTGAGGTTTGGATTTTATTTTTATGACTAAGGAACTCTCCTCAAACACTCTAGAAACACTTAAAGTACTTTAAAATCTTTAACTTAAATTTTGTTCAATAACAGTAAATTTTAGAGTATTTTATAAAATGTCAAGTTCAATAACACTGAATTTTAAAGTGTTTTTTAATTCATGTTTGAATAACAATGAATTTGTCATTTTAATACAAATCACGTAAAACTCCTAGTTGAATACACCCTCCATAGTATGTTTTTCATGGTGCATTTCAAAAAGTTATTCTTCGTTATCTATGATTTTATCTTTGAAACTTTAGTATTTCGAATTTGAATATTTATTTTAAAATTTTATATTTTGTCAAAAAAATTTGAAAATTACACTAATATTTTGAGTTTGAAAAATTACACTAATATTTTGAGTTTGGAAAATTACTTGAATTTTTTTGCTACTACATTAATAATGATTTTTTGTAAAGTTTTCTATTTTTTCTCAACAAATTTTGTTATAATGAAAATAAAATATATAAATAAAATTTAACTGTCATTAATATTTTAAATGAATTACTAAAATTTATAGTTTTCTAATAACATATTTTAAATAGTATATGAACTAAAGGTTATTATATACTATTATATTTTGTATATAAATATTTTAAACAATATATTGTTGAAGTTTCAAAATAAATAAAAAGATAATATATAGTTGTAGATATAAAAGTTTAACCTATGTTAATAAATTTATTTTCGTATAAAAATATTATATAGTTTATGAATTTTAACCCATTAATGATGAGTGATAATTTATTTAAATGAAACAATTTAAAAAATAAAATTTGTTAATTTACCTATTTAATATAATTTTTCATATTTAATACATAATATAATTATAGAATTTTTTAAAAATAGTATAAAATTCTTATTTTCTTGTTTTATAATAAAATATTGGTTAACATTGATTTATAACATTTTATACTACTAATTACGAAATTGAATAATATGTTATTTTATTAAAATATTTAAAATTTTAGTAATATTGTGTTAGATTATTTCTTAACAGATTTTGTTATGATAACAGATTTTTTTATGATTAAAAAAATAAAAATAAAATTTATTGTTGGTTTATCATCAATGTAAATAATCAATATGTCATATTAACTAATTCATTAAGTAGTCCTAGTATGACTTGTTAATGATAGATAAAAATTAGGATCCTAAATTAATAGATTATATATATATATATATAATAGAACCTACAGTGAAGATTAGTAAGGATTTGATTTAAGATATTGTTTTCGGGTAATCCCCTATGTATCTGGCTATTTGAGTTTTGATAAATGAAATACTATAATGAATAATTAAGTATAAAACAAAGTAAATTATAGGTGTTGTAAGAGCATGTTTATTGGTAGCAACCTTAAGTGTTGCTTAAATGGGTTATCATTAATTTTTAACTATTAAAATTAAGACAAGCAACTTTGTTGAGAGATACTTAATTAAAAGGGTTTATTGGTAGTTGCTTAATTAAGGGGTGCTTAAAAAATAAACATAATTTTATTGAAGATAAACAAGAATAACAAGAACAACAAGAAAATTTGAAACAATGAGAAAATAGAAGAAGATCAAGACCAGGAACATTTGACAATAACCAAGAACATTTAAACTACATTAAAACCGTGATACGTTTTTTCATAACAAAAACTACATAAAACAGAACAAGAAACTTAAAGCCACAACCAACCATCACTAAGGTCAGTTCACTAGAAAAGCCATTCTTGATGTTGTTCCAATAACGTACCTTTTCTTTCTGATGGCTTCCAATAAGCAATAGAAGGCCTCCTATAGTAATGCTAGTGATCACCACCTGAGAGCTCCACTCTTTCACTAATTATTTACCTGACAATAATAACGACAACAAGAACAACATGAGAACAAGAACAACATGAGAACAAGAACACATTTATATCATCAAAAGTACAGACAGAACACAACCAACAACAACAAACAAAGTTCAAAGTAGACAGGAAAAAAACACAGAGTAATTCATAACAAAGCAGACAAGCTTTTGGTACCTGATTCTAAAATTCTATATCAAGCTTTTGGTATCTGATTCTCTAATCTTAGGTTGAGAAGAGAAGATACACATAACCCAACTGATTGAGAAGCATCTACAAATCCTACCACACAAACAAAACAACAAATAATTTACCTTACGATCTGACTCAGCTGTTTCAATTCGAAACAGATGCATCCTGTTTTCGGGAGCGACAGAGAGAGATCGATAGAGAACAGAAATAAATAAAGTCAGCCACTTTTTTTTCAACCAAATCATAATCCCAACACAATCACAAAACAACAAGGATTTTACCTTTCGATTCGACTCAGATGGATGCGGTTTTCGTGATCAACAGAGAGAGAGATAGAGAACGAAAAGAAACAAAGTCAGCGGTTTTTTTTCCTTCTCAATCCAAATACAATCACAAAACAACAAAGCTTTTATCTATCAATTCTCAAAACAGATGCTTGATTCGACACAGATGCATACGATTTCGTAATCGGCAGAGAGAGAGACAGAGAACCAATCATTGTTATGCTTTGCGGTAGTGCCGGAAACGGATTCGAAGGTTTCTGAGGACGAAACGGGCGGGATCACCACCGTTGGGATCCTCGGTGAGTTTGGACCCGTCGAGGCAGAAAGAGGCGAGGCTGAAAGTCCGAGTCACCACAGGCTCCAATCCTGAGTCATCGGTCATACTCCTGCCATGGCTTCTTCTTCCTTCTTCCTTCTTCGCGAATAAACCAGAGAGAGAGAGAGAGAGAGAGTCATGACACCTGTCCAAGAAGCAACGTTGCTTTTCGTGCTTAATTAGGGGCCGTCGCTTCTGCTTTCTTCTATTTTTTATTTTCTTTTAATTGTAAATATATTAAGCAACTTCATTAAGCTACGGCGATAAACATGCTCTAATTTTTAATATGTACACAAAATCTAACCCAAAAAGTTCTTCTCAGCTTTTTTCCCAGAATTAAATTTTTGCCAAAAAAAAAGAGAAAAGAGGATAATAGACACGTTTATAGGACGACAAAACTGATCGTGATCATTGGGATTTGGAAAAATCTAAGTGGGTGTACCGCCGACCTTGTTAGAAGCTTTTATTGATAAAGTAATTGTATGTCCTTTTTCACTAGTTACAGCGAAGCTACCGTCCTACCCCTTTCTCTAAACCACTGGTCCAACAACACGTCAACACATGCTTTAAATTACCTTTTTACCCTATTTGTTAAACCACCGAGCACATGCATCTGCAGCCTTTCGAAGTTCGAATGACCAAATTCTCGTATTAGGAATTTATCATGATGATGAATGTACTTGAGGAAAATCTTGGTCTGGCTCCATTTCTAATCTTTACGAAGCATCTAGTTATAAATAATAACTAGATTTTGACCCGCGCTTCGAAAGCGCGGGTATTATTTTTCACTTTTATGAAATATATTATTTGTTTGTAATTATTGAATGTATTTATCTTAGTGAAACTTTCTTTATAATAAATTTGATACATAGAGTGTCTGTGGTAAACTATGTGCTTCTCTTGCTTTGTTTTATTCATTCTCCAATCAACATATTTATTTGACTTGTTATTAAAATAAATGATTTTAGGACGCAACTGTACAATAATTTTACATTGATATTTTGTTTAAACAATGTGACATATTTCTATATTAATTAAATATTTACATTGTAATTTTAACTAAATTTTGACCCGTACGCCCGTGCGGATGTATATTTCGAAAATATGTTGCTATTTATTTTTCATGTCAAAATCAAAGCTGGATAAAAAAATTCAAATCTGAAGAACCGAACCGATCACGATCCGAAAGATTAATACTAAACCTGAACCAAAATTGATTAAATATCCAAATTATTCAAAATTTTGATATTTAGACAACAGAAACCATAACCAATTTGAACCAAAGTATTTTGGATATCAAAATATATCCGAAAAAGATTTATATACTTATATATATTAATTATTTTTAGTTTTAATGTATATAAAAACACCCAGAATATATATGATACTTTTAGGTTGGTTTAAATATTTGAAAATATATAAAATAGTCAAATATAAATATCTAACATAGTGGAAGTATACTCAAAACACCAAAAATATTTAAAATAATTATTTATTTTTAATCCAAATTTAAACCAAACCAATTTATATATTAAATTTAGGTATTCTGACATATATGTTATTAAGATTTATATACAATATATTATTTTATTTATAGAATTAAGAAATTCAAAATATATAATGAATTTTAAAAAATAATTTAAATGGGTTATCCGAACCCGAAGTGAACCCGCAAAGATCCGAATATAATTCAAACTGAAATTTAGAAATATCTGAATGGGGCTGAAATTTTTGTCTTCGAAAACCCAAAACCCAAGCAGATCTGAAACGAACCTGAATGGATACCTGAATGCCTAGTCCTAGTCATAATTCAAACTGAAATTTAGAAATATATGAATGGGGCTGAAATCTTTGACCCTGAAAACCTGAAACTCAAACAGATCCGAAACGAACCGGAATGGATACCTGAACGTCCAGTCCTAGTCACTATTATGTATTATATACATGTCATCATATTATTAATTGTATTGGTCCATCATATCAAATAATAGAATAGCCTTTAGACGTTAAAACAAAAAAAATTGGTCCATCAAATAAATAATCATATAAGTAATAGTATTTTATATGTACCATCTTATAAATAATCATATATGTTATATTCTTAAATTTTAATGTGAAATATAAAAACCATAATTTAAGTTGGTATATAAAATTAATATTTTTGTTGTATTTTTCTTATATATATTGAAAACATTTTTTAATAATGGTTATTTTAAAATATTTTAGTAAAAATAAATTTTTAAATATATGCATATTTTAAATCAATTTTTGATATAAATCAACTTTAAATTATTATCTTGATTTGAAATATGTATATAAAATTTAAATTTTATTTTATGATTATTTTAGACAAAACAATGTTTTTAGATAATTAGATTAGTCCATTTTGTATATTTTAAAACTGATATAATGGATTTCCAATTTTTATTAATAACATAAGCCATTATTTAGTTCTTCTTGGCATATATTTATCCATGTTTCAAAGTTTTAATTTTTTGCATTAGTTTTCTATGAATTATTATTAATTTTATGATATTTTTTTTTTGAAAATAGAACTCTTGAAATTTTATATTTGACTAAACTAAATAAATTAATAATACTGTTTTTAAAATTGTTTTATATAATATACTATTTGTATTTCAGTTTGTATTTTTATTTTCACCATAAAGAATTGTAAATAAAAAAATTGTAAATAAAAAAAAATATAGAAAGAATGTTGTTTAATTTATTTTAAAAACAATGACTAATGTTTAAATAAAAAGAAGTATTAAATATGTTATTCATGTTTCTAAGCAATTCTCATTTGTTATTAATTTATTCGAAATACAATGGTTAAATGTGTAAATAAAAGAAAGTACACATCTCTACTATCCATGTTGCCAAACATATCTCATTTATTCTACTATACTTGTTTCCAAACATCTCCAATTTTGTACTTCAACTTTAATAATATAGATAACCCCGACTTTAATATTTGTTTGAACGCATCGTTGAACTTGATTCTGCATAGCAATATATATATATTTATATAATATTTATCCAGTATGCATTCAGTGAACCCAAAAATACATGAAACTTTAAAATTTAAAACTTATAATATCCATGTATAGAATTCAATCATTTCAGCTAATGGAGTCAGTTCGGTAAAAAACAATGATATCCTGTTTCAATTAGACTATCTATTTACATATGACCATTTCATTTTTTTCATCGCCATTACGATGCCTGCAGTTTATTCTACCATCCATACATCACCTGCATGGTTAAATCATATTTGTGCATGTGCTATATCAGATTTTGAATGTGCAAACATATTTTCCCCTACTTACAAAAGTAACCATATGCCTTAGTTATTAGATACATAGTTGTCCTACATTGATAGTTGGAAGGGATTTTTAGTTGGAAATGATTCTTAGCAATATATAAGGTAGATGAGCCACTCCTTTTATCACCAATTGGTTTTAAGTGTTAAGTTCATCTAGCTTAAAAATGTATCAGAGACCGATCCACGCAGCCAATCCGATCCACATCGATCTGGCTCAAAGTTGGCCCATCGATCCTTACCCAAACATTTCGAGATTGACGCTGAAAAAACCATCATCTCGAGGGGACGTATTAGACACATAGTTGTCACACATCGGTAATTGGAAGAGATCTTTAACAATATATAAGATAGTAGAACCACTTCTCTTATTACTAATTGGTTTTAAGTGTAAAATTCATCTAGCTTAATAAAAATAACGTTTTTTTCTGAAAAAGAAAGGTAAAACTAAATCTATTACCTAAATTTTGGTGGGAAGTATAATCCATGACAAACTTTCTCCTGGATATTTATACGAATATAACTCCGAACCGTGTGACCAACAAAAATCAAATCAGGATTTCACTTTATTGGATCCGAAGATTTCTTGAGTTAATCACCACTAGTTCAACTCAAGTTGGTTGTTGTCTGAGTACCGTTGTTAAAAAGTATTAAGAAGAAAATGAAGAATATTATTAATGTTTTTTTTTGTTAAAAAGAAAATTGCTAACGATCCTACGTTCCTATGTTAATTAATTAATTAAGTAAAAGTTTAGTACACTCGTTAATTATCAATCCATGTCTCTGTGGAGCATATAAATGTATATTGGTTTATGAGTGAATGAAGGTCAAGTCTCCGTTTAACCTAATTAAATGGGTCATACCACCTGGAAATATTTTTTATTAGTCTTAATTATATACGAAAAAGCTATGTTAACACACCTGGAGATGTTCTTGAATATATTCTTAAGATTAAAAGTGTCATGTCATCGACGTGTAAAGTATTTGCATATACATCTAAAGGAACAAAATGACGTTATTTGACTTGGTACGTATGAAATCACCAAGCAAGTGACCGAACAGGTTCAAAACTGTATAAATATTATTTTGTATCGGAAAGAATAGTAGCACATTATATGTATTATGGTGAGCATATATTTGGTATAGCAAAGTATTTATTTTCCTAATGTATACTCTGCACGATCCAAATTCATGCTAGTAGTGAGATCTTTGTGCCCGTCTTTATACAAATATTTAATACACATGAAACTGGAAATTTTACTAAATTATGATTTTAAATTTTTTTTGTCAGAATATATGTTAACAAAAAGTAAATTTTGTTTATAGAGTAATAATTTAAATATAACATACATTTATATCGGAAATGACTACTTGATCTTGGTTTTAGCACACGTATTTCGAATAATCACACTCTCTATATTGTATCCGTAAGCTTTTGGTATTCTAGAATTCAAAACGGATAGAAGCCGGATATGTTCTGTATAACTCATAAAATATTTAATCTGTTTCATAAACTAATAACTATGATCAGTGATTTGACATTTGTACATGAAAGTGGCACCACTAAGCTAAAGCGCTTCATCAAACGTTTTCATCCACTCCTCTGCTATCATGGTCCTAAGATTGCCTAATATTTTCCATCCACTAACTCAAAATAAACATTGCATTAATATTCCGGTCCATGAACCGAAAGTACTTCATTCATCTATTCAATATCGTGATTGGTATTTCCAGAAAACTATTCTTTTCCAATTACACGAAGTTTTACAACGTGATACCTTTAAGTTGCATGTGAATAAATAATATATCAGCCATTTAAAACACTGTATTGATGTTCTACAACTAGATATACTCATATACATACCATATATATAAAGTAGAAGTGTTAGAGTTTCTTCAATAATGTCATTTCATTGATATTTATCTTTAAATTGTGACATATCATCAATTTATTTTATAAAATTTTAGTTTGTTCATTAGTTATGTTGTATCTTTTCTATATTTAATCAATAAAGTCTGTAAATATTATACTTTTGTTTATTTCAAATATGAAAGACATTCCTTTATCAAAGAATACTATAACTCTACATCACGATGGTCGCGAGCCAGTTCACGATGGTAGTTAGGAGTAGACCGTTTGGAGACGTCCTGCATCCACTACTCAAAGACCAGGAGCGAAAGCAGTCTGGTGTGACGGTCGATAAGAGAAATACCCGTGTTAGATTGACCAATTTTATATGCAATAACAGTTCAAAAAAAAATTATATTGATTCTTTATATATTGGTGTTTAATCTTGCAGGAACATTATTTTATTTATTTTCCGTATATCTAAAACATGTGGACATGTAATCTCTTGTTCATGCGAATTCTTTTTTTTATTATCTTATCATCTAACTATGTAAATTATATTCATAAATACTTTATGTTTTATAGAGATTAGTGAGGAGTAGTCATTTTAAGTTTTTTGGAATAGGTGTGAGAGACTAAATTCACCACCTGATTTTTAGGTCAGGTTAAGATTTAAAGGAAGATAACATGGGCTGAATCCCGTAAGAACTTGTAGAATGAATGAATGATTTTATTGATGTTTTCGGTAAGAACTGTTTACAAAAGATGTATATGAGATTACAAAGATAATGACAATGTTTTTAGAGCTTGCGTGTATGATCAGTTGAATTGTGTATAAGGGTTGAATGAATGTCCCTCTTCTTTGATCTTCTTTCTCTATAAATAGCCTTAGGTTCCGATGGATCGTCACCAACTGGTTCCCGAGATTCTCTCCGTGATTTGAGGGATTTGTAACAGCTCCCCCTTGACCGGGTCCTGCGCCTACTTATACGTCCACGAGCTGCCTCATTTCCGTGACCTCTTTAGTGAACATCTTTAGCTCACAGCCTCCGGCTCTGACTTAGCTGTATTCGAGGATTTAATCCGTGATGGGCCTATCGCGGCCCGTTATCATTTTTTGTTATTTACTATTTATCTAGCGGGCCATATTCGGACCCAACAATAGGTAGATTAAGATAATTATTGATTTAGGACACTACAAGAAAACGCATGCCTAACGACCAAACGTTACGACTACCAAATGGTGGTCGTAAATTAAGGACTGCTTTACGACTAATTTACGACGAAGTCAACATTAGTCGTAATGTCGACGTAAAGTTACAACTAAATTTGCTAGTCGTACTTTAGTCGTAAAGTTACATCTAATTTACGACTAAAATTTTATGTAGTCGTACATTAGA
This sequence comes from Raphanus sativus, assembly GCF_000801105.2. Lineage (NCBI taxonomy): Eukaryota > Viridiplantae > Streptophyta > Magnoliopsida > Brassicales > Brassicaceae > Raphanus > Raphanus sativus. The sequence continues at coordinate 7,522,726 of NC_079514.1, forward strand.
TGTACCATTACGACTAACTTACATCTAAATATTTTACATCTAATTAACGACTAAAGGAGTCATAAATTAGTTGTAATATTACGACTTAGGTACATCAAAAGTTGTTTACATCTAATTAACAACTGATTTACGAGAACAAAGTTGCACTTTGGTAGTTAAGTTATAATTTAAACGTAAATTAGTTGTAACATTGTACGTACCAAAATCGAAATTTTTCTATAAATATGATCTTCTCCCTCATTCTTAAGATGCACAAAAAAAAACAAAAAGAGCAAAAAAAAACGGGAAATAGTTAAAAAAATGTCCGAAAATATTTATGTGCTTCGGAGTTGGATGTATGCGCATAAAGATTCAACAGGAAAAGTAACAGACGAATTTCTGAACGGAGCAGAGATATTCATGTACCAGGCCGGACAGACGCCTCTCACAAAGGAAACGGGTAAAATGTTCTGTCCATGTTGTAAATGCAAAAATACGAAGTTTGCTGCTAGTGAAACCGTTTGGAAACATATAGTAAATAGAGGATTTACTCCACATTACTATATTTGGTTTAACCATGGAGAGGGTGATAATAGGAATGAAGCTAGTGGTAGTAATCATGTTGAAAATGTTCGTAACAGAGATGAACCACATTTTCCTTCTGAAAGTGTTATTCAAGAAAATCATATGTTAGATCATGATAGAATGCATGATATGGTTACTGATGCATTTCGTGAAACAACATCAGTAATAGAGGAGGTTGAAAATGTAGAGGGGCCTAATTTGGATGCAAAAAGATTTTATGAACTGCTATCAGCAGCAAATGAGCCAATCTATGAAGGTTGTAGAGAAGGTCTTTCTAAATTATCTTTGGCAGCTAGGATGATGAATATCAAAACTGATCATAACTTACCTGAAGTTTGTATGGATGCATGGGCTGAGTTGTTTAAAGAGTATTTGCCTGAAGATAACTTGTGTGCTGAATCTTATTATGAGATTCAAAAACTTGTTCATAGTCTTGGCTTACCTTCGGAGATGATTGATGTGTGTATAGACAACTGTATGATATACTGGGGAAAAGATTCAGAATTGTTAGAGTGTAAATTTTGCAAGAAGCCAAGATATAAACCGCAAGGACGTGGACGAAATAGGGTGCCGTACCAGCGGATGTGGTACTTACCAATCAAGGATAGACTCAAGAGATTATATCAATCTGAAAAGACGGCAGCGTCGATGAGATGGCATGCAGAACATGATCAGAAGGAAGGAGAGATCAATCATCTCTCTGATGCCAAAGCGTGGAAACATTTGAATAATGTCTATCCTGATTTTGCAAGCAACCCCCGCAATGTTTATCTTGGGCTCTGCACAGATGGCTTTAGTCCATTTGGAATGTCTGGAAGACAATACTCTCTCTGGCCAGTCTTCTTGACGCCATACAACCTTCCACCAGAGATGTGTATGGAAAAAGAATTGCTTTTCATGAGTATATTGATACCTGGACCCAAACATCCCAAAAGATCCCTTGATGTTTTTCTACAACCTTTGATTGAAGAATTGAAGGAATTGTGGTCAACAGGCGTGCAGACATATGATTGTTCAACGAGAACAAACTTTACAATGCGAGCAGTTCTACTGTGGACTATTAGTGATTTTCCTGCATATGGGATGTTGTCGGGCTGGACGACGCATGGGAGGCTATCTTGTCCATATTGTATGGGAAGCACAGACGCATTTCAGTTGAAGCATGGTAGGAAGACGTCCTAGTTTGATTGTCATCGGAGATTTCTTCCCATTAACCATCCGTACCGAAGGAACAAGAAACACTTTCGGTCAAAAAGGATAGTAAGGGACACCGCTCCACCATATTTATCTGGAGAGGAAATCGAGAAGGATATTGATTACTATGGTGGACAAAGCACAGTTGTCAAAGGCGGTAATTGGCATAATCCTCCGAATATGCCTAATGGTTACGGGACTCAACATAATTGGCACAAGAAGAGTATATTTTGGGAACTTCCATATTGGAAAGATCTGCTGCTGCGCCACAATCTGGACGTGATGCATATAGAGAAGAACTTCTTTGACAACATCATGAATACGTTGTTGAACGTCCCTGGGAAGACAAAAGATAACAAGAACTCAAGGTTGGATTTACCTGCATTATGTTCTCGGATTGAACTGCATATTATGAACGATGGGAGAATTCCAGTTCCCATTTTCAGATTGTCAGCACAAACAAAAGCTGCGTTGTTCAAGTGGGTGGCGTCAGATATGAAGTTTTCTGATGGATATGTTTCAAATCTATCAAGATGTGTTGATCATCAGGGACAAAAGTTTTCAGGAATGAAGAGTCATGACTGTCATGTTTTTATGCAACGACTTCTGCCATTTGCACTTGCGGAGTTGGTTCCAAAAGAGGTTCACGAAGCACTTGCAGGTAACAAATAATTAAAGTTATTATTTCTTCTTGTTGGAAAAAAACTTATGATTGTAAATTATGTGTAGGCATCAGAGCTTTTTTCAGAGATCTTAGTGCACGCACCTTAACTGTAGACGTCATCACACAACTTGATGCGAATATCCAGATCTTGATGTGTAATTTGGAGAAAATTTTTCCTCCGTCCTTTTTTGACGTCATGGAACATCTGGTTATCCACCTTCCGTATGAGGCAATGCTACGTGGACCTGTTCATAATGGATGGATGTATCCTTACGAACGAGCTATAAAATATTTGAAAGGCAAAGCAAAAAATCTGGCAAGGGTGGAAGGTTCAATAGTTGCTGGGAGTTTGAATGAGGAAACATCTCACTTTACGTCCTACTACTTTGCGTCACAAGTCCGGACCAAAAAAAAGAATACGAGCAGATATGATGATGGTGGTGTTATGCCGACATATATTGTTGAAGATGTTCCAGACATATTTACTCAGATTGGACGGCTTGGTGGAAAACTAAAAGAAGTTTGGTGGTCAAGTTCTGAAGACGCACATAGTGCCCACACATATATACTTCTTAACTGCGAGGAGATTGAATCATTTGAAAGGTAATTGAAATTATTATTTCTGTTAAATTTTACCACACATATATAACACTTAATGATAATTTTCTTTTAAAACAGTGATTTTTTTGCCCAAGTCGAAGAAGCTATACCAGGAATATCAACTGCTGATCTCAACAAAAGGAAAGACCAACACTTTGTGAAATGGTTAAAAACGCAGGTACGTCGTGTATCTAATTAATTAACATGAAAATTAATTATATGATTGGTTAAGTCTTTATACAAATAAATGTTGATGTTCCAGGTTGATTATGATGATCAATTTTATCCTCAATGGTTTCACGAATTGATACAAGGTCCGGTCGGTAAGGTCACCATTGCATCTATGTATTTCACAAGAGGATACACTTTTCACACTTACGAATATGGAAGTCGACGAGCAACAATGAACTATGGAGTATGTGTGAAAGGTGAAACAGATTTCTATGGAATCTTAAAAGAGATCATCGAAGTGGAGTTCCCCGGTGTAGTGAAGCTGAAATGCGTGCTCTTCAAATGTGATTGGTTTGACCCCACAGTCAATAGAGGTGTTCAATATAGCAAGTTTGGTGTTGTTGATATAAATGCTTCACGGAGGTACAACAAATTTGAATCCTACATATTGGCTTCTCAAGCAGATCAGGTTTGTTTTGTTCCATACCCGAAGATCAGACAATCTGGAATATCTTGGTTAGCCGCTATAAAAGTTACACCTCGGGGCAGAGTTGTGAATGATGACCCACCGCCATTACAAGAAGATGCAGTAAATGAAGTTGAAGTACCCGAACAAGTAGAAGATGATATCTTACTTATTGATCCGCATAATCCGGGATACGAAGAACTTCCAGACGATGCAACGAATGAAGCAAATGAAGATGAATTTGAAGAAAATGATGAAGCGGATGATGTTTCTGATGACGAGTGTCAAGTTCCATTATGTTAGAACGTTTTTTTTTCCATTATGTTAGAACGTTTGTGTTTAACTTTATATTGTAATGTTATGATAATTATATATATATGATTTTTGGAGTATGAAAGAGTATTAAACTTATGATGTTTATCTATGATGTTTGGGGTTTGGGATTTTGAGTTTAGGGTTTAGGGTTTAGGGTTTAGGGTTTAGGTTTTAGGGCTTAAGTACGACCACTTTACGACACTATGATGTTTGAGGGTTTGGGGTTTCGGGTTTAGGGTATAACGAAGCTAATTAGTCGTAAGTACTACTCATGTACGACTACATTACAAAGTAGTCTTAACGGAGTCGTACATTTACGACTCATATACGACTAAGTTGACAATTAGCCCCTCATTGGTCGTACAATTACGACCAACGTACGACTCACATGTCGAATGTGCCCCTATATATACTCCCTTTTTACCATCTCAGTTATAAACAAAATTTACAAATCTTAAAAAAAAAAGAAGTGAAGAGAGATTTGGGATCATAAGTGGAAATAGAATTCGGTTATCTATTCGTTATGTTGATTCTATTTTCTCTTGTGATTCCATCTCTTTTCTCTTCCTTGTTTTTTGTAGACTTTAAAAATTTGTTCACATGAAAATTAATCCATATATACAAATTTTAGAAAAAAAAGAGGATAAAGATATGGAAACATAAGTAGAAACAGACAATTCCTTATGTTTCGTCATTTCTACTTGTGATTCCAGTATCTTTCTTCTCTTTTTTTTTCATAATTTATGTAAAATTGGTAATAGAGGTTTATCATAATTTTTGATAAACCTCTTCGAATTTTTTTCTAATAAACGTTGGTCCCAATGTCGTCGTGAACTGCATTCGTCGTAAACGGGTTGTAGATTTACAACCAATGTACGATTCATTCGTATTAAGTTGGTCGTAACTGTACGACCCGTGTACGACTATCGTAGATTTAGTCCTTAATTAGTCGTAAAATTACGACTAATGTACCACTATTGGTCCCTCTTTAGTCGTAATAGTACGACCAATGTACGACCACAACCAAATCTCTATATAAACTTCTCACCGCGAAGCCATTTCGTTGCTCATTCAATTCTCACTCCCCTCTCTCTTACAACCTCAGAGCTTCTCCCTCTCTAGGTAATTTTTTTTTTGTTTTAGTTATAGGTGGTTAATTAGTTAGGTGATTAGATTAGGTTTGGAATTTAGTTAGGTTATTAGATTAAGTTTGGAATTAGTTAGGATGATATTAAAATGTGTTTATAATTTTTTTAATTAATTATTTGAATTGTTTTTAATTTTTAATTTTTAATTTTTTCAGATTGACGATCTTATATGACTACTAGCGGTAGAAAGAGACTTAGAAACCGTGGCGGGAAGACTTCTTACGGGAGTACCTTTCTCGGCCAGACGGATCCATCAGCTTCTACCTCCCGCACCCCCGAAACTGTCCCCGAAAGCCAAATTCCTAGCGTCCCGTATGTGCCGCATGCGCCATACGATCCACATGCATACTATCCGCAGCCGTACGTCGACCCGACTACATACTTTACTTATGAGGAGGGTCGTGATCATCAGCAGCCTCATGATCAGCAGCCTCATGATCAGCAGCCACAACATCCACAACAACCTCCACAGCCGGCACAGCCGGCTCCAGAACAGGTTCCATACGAGCCTCCAGAGGAGGCTCCTGCAGTTCCTGGTGTTCATCCAGATTTGATGGTGCCACCGGATGCACCTTATGCAAGATATTCTGTGGAAGACATTCTCAAGATGCCAGGACGAGAAGGTTTACCCGTCCTCGATCCATATCTACGACCCGGCACGACTTGGTAATTAATTTTAAATTATTTTAAAATTTACATTTAATATTTAATTATATATATAAATTCTTTAAAGTTTTGTAGGTTTAAAGCGGACAATGATGTGGGCCAGAGCGTTGGGGACATCATCAGAGGAAACTTTCGGATTGCCCATCCTAATTGGACTCTTACACCGGACCACGTTCGCATTACTTGGTTCAAGTGCTTCGCGGTTAGTTTTAAATTAAATTTATTTATTTATGTTTAAAATTTTAAATAATTTGGCTAATTAATATTTTTCATTATTTTTTGTAGCAAAAATGGCATTGGTCCACTGGGATCAATGAGACGGTGAAGAAAGCGTTCAACAACAAGGCAATGCTCCGTCTCAAAAACATTGTTGGCGACTGGAAGAAGAAGTGGAAGTATATCGGGGATGATGCAAAACAAACGTACCTCAGCAATGACGTTTGGACTGGCTTGAAGGCTTATTGGCTTTTGCCTAAGTCAGTCCAAAGGTCTCTTAAATGCTCGGCCGCCCGGCTAATCCGTGATGCTCAAGGTAACCTGCCAATACTTCATACTTCCGGACAGACTCCATATGCCAAAAGGGCATTGCAAATTGTAAGTTTTAAATTTTTTCTTAATTTTCATTACATATATATATAATATATATATATATATATAATATATTGTTGTTGTTTTTAAATATAGACTGCCAAAGAAGGAGCGCCGCCGACTCTCAGCCGACTCTACAAGGAGACCTACTCCCATGCCGATGGCCAATTCGTACATCCACGAGCAGAGCAGATCTACAACGATGTAGAAGTTCGGATTCAGGAGGTCCAGACTCAGCGGACGCAACAAAACCCGGATGATCCACCGGTCCAGCTTTCGGCCATCGAACAAGACCGAATTTTCAAGCAGGTAAAATATTCGACATTTTTAAGTTATATACATGCATATATTTCTTTTACATATGTACTAATAATATCTATTTATAAATTATATATAGGTTGCTCCGAAGAGAAGGGGACGTATAATTGGGATCGGGAGTGTGAATGATGTTCCCATGGCGAGAGCTGAACACGCTGCTCAAAGGGAAGAAGAGTCCTCGGTCCGGAGGGAGTTGGAAACTGCGAACCAGAAGTTAGCCGACCACAACGGGATGTTTAAGTCGATGGCAAACATGTTCGATATGCTTCTAGAGACAACTCCGAACGTCGTCCCGTCGGTTACAGCATCATGGAAGAACCTGCGTCCGACCTTCGTCCCCAACCCGACTCCGGAAGAGCAGGACGATTTGACTCGGCGTGCCGAGGAGAGGAGTTCTGAGCTCTTTTATGATCTTAATGCTTAGTTTTCGGTTTTAATTATTTTGTATTTTGAAAACTTTGAATTTGTGAATGTTATATTATTATGTTTTTATGAATTTAAATGAAATTCGTAAAATATTTTATTTTTAAAAAAATCTTTTTTTTTGTAAAATTGAATTATTAAAATTAATTTTAATATTTAAAATCGAATTACTAAAATTACAGATTCGATGTAAGTTAGTCGTTATATTACGACTAATTTACCTCTATTTAAAAAATACTTTACGACTACTTAACAACTAATATATAACATCTACTTTACGACTAAAATCTTATGACCCACTTACGACTACATTTATTACATCTACTTTACGACTAATGCTTTACGACCCATGTACGACTACATTTATTACATCTGATTTACGACCAATTATATTAATGGTAAAGGTACGACTCCCTTACGACTAATATATTTAATCGTAACTTTACGACCAAAGCCCAACCATTTAGTGATTACGACCAGCAGATTACGACCAATCGTTTTTAGTTGTTCATTGGTCGTAATACCCTTTTTACGACCAAGGTACAACTAATCCCGTAGTCGTTAAAGACCTGTTTTCTTGTAGTGGGATATTGGCTAGATTATCATCTTTATTTATGAGATGTAATGTTAAATTAGCTTATGCCAAGTTGAGCTTATGTGATTTTTTCATGTCCAAATGTGTTTGATATTTAGTGAAATACTTGACTGAATTTCATAAGGTGGGTATGTTTGATCTTACAAATGGAAATTGATGTTAGTTCTTTAATTATCATAGTTAATGACCCAACGGTGGTGGTCTAGTGGTTGTAGGATCAAGGGCTGAACAGTTAAATTAAGCTTCTCGAGTTGGATGCACTACCATAAACTTCTGTAACTGGATGTTAATAAAAATAATAAGTAGAACTAAAGGAATGATAATTAGTGGAATCCAATGGAATGAAATTAGTATTTCATTTGTTTTAATGCTATTTTTACGTGGAATGATTTTTGGAATAACAAAGAATAATATGGAATGAGATGGAAATATTCATTCTTTTCTTTTTCATTGTAACTGGTAAATATTTTGTAAAATGAAAATGAACTAAGCATTCAGAAAGTTTATATTTCAAAAATGTATTGCAGTTGCACCCTTATGCTCCACTTCTAGGCGAGTTTGGAATGGATGGACTTACAAAAACAATATAGGTGTTTCAGTCCACTTTGTATACATAAAGACACCATTTGCTGGTGAAATCATCACTATAACTTCATCATTACCCTAGTCCCTAGTAATCTTAATAATGGTGAAATCCATTTCAAGGTTCTAGCCTTCTAGGTTAGAGTTGCAGCAAATGATTAATTAGATTTAGATTGCAAGTTGTATATCAAATAAAGGAATCCGATCTCCTGACTCCTATATATGACCGACGTAAATTTTTTGGGTATTCATATGTAACTTTTTGTATCATTTTTTTCTTTTTGATTATCTGGAAATTCTGGATCAATCCCTCTAATCCTTCATGCCTGGGACCCAGCTGGCGGCACTAATAGCATTTTGGCATAAAACATTTTTCTCAAAGTAGATCGAACCCATGAACACAATATCACCAACATCTACGTTTAAAACAACTGGATTACCACATCCGTGGTTATTTTTTGTATTTTTCAAATCAAATAAATTACAATACATGAATCATGATCCATGTCTTTCATCGAATCATACACATTCCAAGACACCAACTGCTAAGTTAGAATAGTAGTGACTAATGTATTTGATTGTATGAACATTAGAATGTAAAATTCAACTTCCGGCCTCAACAAATATGTATGACTACTGTAAAATTTACATTTAAATTAAGATATCATAAGTTATGACTATTTTATTGTGTACTGTGTTTATATTATTATTATTATTATTACTATTATTATTATTATTATTATTAGATTGTATATCATTATTCAATGAAGTGAAATTATATTAAGAATTTTACACATTTCTAAAAATAATTCTTTTATCTCTTTACTGTAATCGTGGGTTGTGGTGACTTTCATATGTCCTTTTTTTGTGCAACCATGACTCATAGTAAGCTTAACTGATGTTACAAGTAGAGGGTTCACTGCCAGAAGTTCTTAAAGAACTTTCAAATGTCCTTTAAGAAGTTCTTTTTAATTTACAGGATTTAGACATTATTAACGGACAATGTTTATCATTTGGCGGTGTCCTAATGATGAAAATCTGGTGGAAACTCCAAACCCGAACAATACAATTGATTTATATACTTAAAAACAAAACATGATTGTTTTATCTATTTGTCTTATTGCAACCTTAGCTAGTGTTGTAACGTCATAGATTTTAGTTAATAATGATTTGTATTATGATAGTCAAATTGATTTATGATTTTTGAACGGTTTACATGTTTTTATCAACAACATGCATTATACGAGTCTGAATTTGGATTTTAAGACAGCAACAATACTACAAGACAACAAGTTTTTGTTCACGGTCTTCAAGTTTTTGTTTTGTTTACTCTATTTTTGCTTCATTTACAGCGTTATTAATCAACCTGATAATTTGTTCATTACATTTTCGTACTAAATGTTTGTTTTTTCTTAGAAATTTCCTCTTTTTGGCAAATCGTATTTGAGTAAATTCCCACCACATAAAGGATATAGCATGGGCCCAAGACAAGTTAGAAAAAGAAATCTCAAATTGCTTAAAGCACAAATCAAATACGAAAGATTTAAAAGCAACTTAGAAAAATTTAAATAAAAAACAAGTACCTAACAAAATTTTCAAACCAATATTTATATCTTTGATTATATATCAGAAATTTGGACCTTTAATCTTTTTTGCACATAAAACAATATAATTTTGTTGAACATGGAAAGTTTAAAGTTAACATGTCATCGAACTTAATTATATTAAACCAAGGTGGTCTGCCATACATGAAAAGGCATCCATGATTTTAATAGCATATAATCATTTGAAAGTTCTCTTCTAAGACGGTTTTGAATAAATTAACCAGAATTTGCAACCGATAAGTTTGGTGTTGTATAAATCCTTATCCTCTTAACATACAGATACATATAGTGTTGGTCATTGTTTTAAAAAAACTGGTTAGATGGCACCTAAACGGCTAAACGTCTGTAAGACGGAAAACTGAAAATAACCAAAACAATTTACTTAAAACTAATTCAAATCATTTAAATTTGTTTAAATTTAAATGGATATAAAATAAAACTAGTTAAATAAAGTAACATAATAATTTTAAATGAGTTTTGAGTTTCATTTGATTATATTAATTTCACTGTCAATTTATTTAGAAATAATATTTTTCTTCCAGTTTGTTTTAATATAAATTCACGAATTTGTCTGATTTATTTTTAGTAAATGAATAAATAATTTGATAACGCATAGATCCAGAACTCTGAATATTTCGTCTAGGCACTATGTTCTACAAAATGTCTGACTAAATTTAGCAATTTTTTTTGACGAATTTTTAGCAATTTCTTAAACATTAGTTTGCATATCCGTGCTTTTATTTTGGAAGAAAGGAGACACATAAATGTATTATAAACATCACGAACCACCCATTTCTTTTTCTCTATTGGTTAAAAAAATCTTTGTTCAAACAAAAAAAACCTCTTTACTAAAAATTGTTTACCTCATAATGATGGTTTTACTAAAGATTGTATACGCATTCACGAAAACATTGATGTTAATTAATTGCATAAGTGGGAACCAGTGACTTGTGTCGAGACCACTAACTATAGCTTTAGAGAAAGTAATTAGAAAAAGTGAGTGAGTGAGAGATAAGGAGAGGAAGAGCTTAATTAGGACGAGCAAAGACAAGTGGATTTAATTCCAATATTCCAGTTTGGGAAAAGGGATTGTGCGGTGATGTCATCAACAGTCGTCGTCGGCAAGAAGTTGTTAGCGGCTGACGTCCTCCCGGTGGTGGAGGTGGCGGCTGTTTTATTGGTGGACCACGTTTAAAATTCTCCATCCAGATTATACCAATTGATGTTATCAAGAAATATTTTATTGATAGTTAAACGAAGAATCAAGGAAAGATATGATCTCAAGGTTTTTTGTCAAAAAAAAAAGATATGATCTCAAGTCTGACTTGTTCATTTCGGATGTATAATAACTAGAGTACATTTTGTTATATTTTGAAGTGTCTTAAATTTAAAATTTAAATGCACCAATAAAATCTAAGTACTTCTTGAGCAGAATGTAAGATGTAATACTAGATTTTGATTTGTACTTCGAAGAGCGGCTTTGTTTCAGTTTTTTTTAATTGTGAAATTTGGTTTTAAATCATATATTTTTCTTATTTTTTTTGGTGTTTTGTTTTTAAGTTTATAGGTTTGTTAATGTTTAATTTTCTAAAAGTGTTATTTATGGAAAAAATATAGGAGAAAATGATATGTATGTTTACTAAATTGTGTTATTTAATATAAACCAAAAGTCTCTCGAACAAATAAATAGTATACATACTAATTCAATTTAGGATTTCGTTTACAAAGTATGGCATCTAATCTATTAATTTAGAGATTATCTAGTATTTGAAGTTCTCATTTAAATTTTGGATTCTTTCATAGTTGTTGCTAGAATATATCATGTCTCCTATACAATGCAACCTACCAACTTAAATTAAACCAAATCTTAACCAACATAGATTAGTTAAACCTAACCAGTAACACTTTTATAATATTTTTGGTTAATCTCTTAATATAATTAGATCATATAAAACTGAACCACTCTTAAATCAACGAGTTCCATATCATTCCAGACATAAGAGAAAAAATATCCGACTCATTTACAACGTAAGCATACAAAGACCGTGTATGCTTATGCTCATTGATTTTTCAAAAACCAAATAATTGTGGCATAAACCAACATAGGCTCATGTTCGTATCACTAACTTTACTTTCATATATTTACTCTTCACCTACATCATATCACAACATATACACAGTTATGCAAGAACATGATTTTTTTGTTCAAACAACCAAATAATGGTGGCATATGGTCAGTATATTTTTTAAATATGTTTTTTTATATATTACAGTTTACGAGACTATGTGTATAAGTTTTTTTTGAAAAAATACATAACTATGTGTATAAGTTAAAAGGTACAAAGTGTGATCAGGCAAATTATTATACTAAAAATGAAAGAAGATTAAATACAAACTAATAACAAGTACAACACAAATTATAAGACTATTAAATTCTATATATATTTAATAAAATATTATATATATGTCTAATATGTATATATATATAAATGTTACACAAAATATATATAATATTATATATACATATTATATATACCATATATTATTAATTGAAATTTGACAAATCAATTTCCGCCCTTTAGTGCGGGTCCTAATCTAGTATGGGTTTAAGACAATCTCTTTTAGTTTATAAATAGGCTTCAAATAATTTTATTTTAATTGGACTTCAGTTGACAAACTATAATACATACGATGGACTAAATAAATAAATAATTTGTGGTCGAAGCAAATTCATTATCGGGTATCTAAGAAAAAAAATCGTAGGTTACTAAATTTAGGATAAATATTATAAAAATTTAATTAGATATGTTAGTTTGTTAAGTAAGGAATATTATATGAGTATCTAGCAATAAAAATCTACTTTCAAAACTTCTAAGAGTTAATGTTCTTCGAATAAAGTAGTTTAGGTTATCTATACTCCGGTTGATCTAATGCCTCTCCTGGTCGCCAAATAGGCAAATACAGCTTCTCAATGTGCCAAATATAACGATTCATATTGGGCTGGAAACTAAACCATTGGAAAGGAAGATACATTTGGTTCTGGTAGAGTCAGGTTCGGTCCAGTTCATGTCTTGGACGGGTTGGGCTCATGGATCTGGTTCTGGTTGGGCTTGAGGTGATAGTCCAAATTCCACAACGACATAAAAACAACTATACCTTGAACAACTGGTTTAGGTTATGCATGTCAAAGAAAACAAAACATATTAAAACTATGGCGAAAGCAGTAGAGGCAACTGACATTTCAAATTAGTTTTCTTCGTACAAACAAAAGTAGCTGCTGATACATGGAAATGGCACATGAGGCTTTTTTTTTATGTCTGAAAGCTAAAAGAACAAGATTCTGGCTTCTAGAACAAAGAACTCTTCACATCAAGTCATTTGGATCTTTTTGATTACAAGGGATTCCGATTCACATCTTTGTACAACAAATACCGAGACCTAGTCTTTCCAAGCGCAGCATACCTGAAAAAAAAAACAAATAACTAGCTAAGAGTGTGGCGGTCCAATGATCTTTACAGGAAACAGTTACAAGAGAATTTGGTTCTTGCAAAGGTCTGAACTCTGAAACATAGTAGAAATTCAAAACCATGGGCAGAGTATCTTACCACTGAGGAACAAAAGGAGCCATCCATATGACATCACCAGCCTGAACTGGATACCTATTTAGAAAGAGAAGATCACATGAAGTAATCCAACTTATATATATATATATCACACTTGCGATTTATTAGTACAGTGGTGCATACCAGTTATCACCCAAGCGATAAATGCCTTGGCCTTCCAGAAGCAACAAACCATGTTGGTTATAATGAACTTCCTGTTAACATTCCAAAATAACTTTGAGAAGAATGAATCTAAACGGAATAATAATAACAGTTGGAAAGATCCCTATGGTATTGAAAGCTACACAGTTATGTACCTTAACATTGAGAAACTCTCCAGGCTGAAAATCCATAATCTGCATATGACAGAAACAACAGTAATTAAACTTAAGAGGTCTACAAGAAGCGAAAGGATTCATTAGATGCTCTCATACGAAGTGCTTACATGGATGTTGAAGTCATAAGCAAGGGAGACCGGAAGAAGTTTCCGCAGCTCAAAAACCTGTACCGACACCAAAATGGCGTTTCAGAGATTGACTAATTTAGAATCTGCAGCTTGAACTTTAGATGACCCGCATGAGAAATTGGATAAGTTTTGTACACTTACTTCACCGGGAGTCTCAAGTAATGGTTGCTTGTCTGTGGAGCCAACGATAAGCTCTGTTGTGTGACTTCCTAGACGTTCATACCTAGAGATGTAGCAGTACCAGATGAGTTTTAGAGTTATAAACCGTTATAGAGATCTGAAAAATTCTAGTTAAAATCAAGGGGGAAGGAGAAGAACCTCCGCTCAAAGACAATAAGTGTTGCAGACTCGGCACAGTCCAGGGAATGATAAAAGTTTGGAGGTAGGTATGCATATGTATCAACCTACAGGTAAAAAAAAAAGGATTATCAGCAATTAACTAATGGAGAACACTTCTGTAAATTGTTATTCATAGAAACCATACCGTCAGTTTTGTTGAGGAACTGGAAGTGTTAGTCAGTGTCACAGCACCCTCGACAACGAATACAAGACTTGAAGAAGATTCAAGACATTAAAAGGAATAAATCAGCAGAATGAAGAAGATAAGTACAAGTTTACGTTAAAGAAAGAGAGAGAGAGAGCTTATATAAGTAACATTACCGCTCCATGTCTTTTGGAGGTAAACCTGAACTTGACATTTCTGCAAAGAGATAGTAAACTCAGCTAGACGATCACAAAAACTATACAAGAATATCTCATACAACGCCGCAAATTTCTAAACCTTAAATCACTGAATGTTCTAATAACAACGAGATTGGTCAAGTAGCTAGTTCATAGACAGTTATATCATCCAAACGAAGAATACAAAGAAGGATAATAATCACAAGAACTTGATATTGTAATATAAACAGACCTTTCATTTTCGCAAAGTACATGACAAAATGGGAACCCATTGCAGGTGTGATCAAATACGCCCCTAATGTGTTTGTCCTGTAAATTTGAGCAACAAGTAAAGCTCAAGAACTTGTATATACTTCTGAAGCTATCAAAAATTATAAAAGAAAAAGAGATGTACCAGTCAGGTAAAGGGCTGTAAACATGACTTTCAGGTGTTATCAACGCATGATCTCGTTTGTATACACTTCTTGTATAACCCGGCAAGTCTACAAAATCAGAAACTTTCTTCTTAAAACACTTTTAGAAAGGTCCAAACTACAGAACGTCTCTACACCAAATTAAAACTAATCTAAATATACAAAAGGGACAACTTTTTCCAAATAACTGAACTTATAGCTATACTATATGACTATGTCAAGCACATAACTGATCAAAAGTTAAGAGCTTTTTTGCACTAATCCAAGTAAAACTCGACCAAGAACAGAAAAAAATCGAACTTAACCAACAAAAGTATCAAACTTTTTTCAGTGACACGAAGGTAGAAAAAGTGAGGATCGCTGTAAAAGAAAAATAACATTCGAACCTTGGAGGTGAGAAGGAGAGAGTGTTGGATTCGTGACTTTCCAGTAAATTGGTTTCGGCTTCTCCTCGTCTGATTCAGTGATCGAAGGCGCTGAACAAAACCCGTCATCGCTTTTCGAAGCTTTAACAAAAACACCTTCGCGAAAGAGAACTTTGTCAGTTATGAACAAAAAACTTGTGAAGAATCTAAAGACTCGTATGTACTTACTGATGATGATGATGAAGAAGAAGGCGATTAGGTGAAGTGAGCGCATTGTCGCTGAGGATTTAGTGGAATAACGATTCAGGTTTCAGTGCTTCACTTTCACTCATTTCTTTTGTTTTTATAAAAACTCAAAAAACATTCAGGAATACGACAGAGATTCTCTGTGGTGGGTGTTTTGTCTGCTAGTCCTTTTCCAACAAAAACCGATTAAAAAAATTCTCGGCCCATAAAGAAACTGAAAGGGCCTATGTTTGATTTTCTATAGCCCATTAATACTGTTAGGTGGCCCAATTTGACCCAGATAGTTTGTTATCGTTTCGGTGTCTCTCCACCGGCGACTTTCTCTCTCTGTGAACAAAGGGGAAAAAAAATGGAGGTAGCAGCAGCGACTGCGACGAGCTTCACAACGCTCCGAGCTCGTACGTCACCGATAATCCCTTCCTCGACTCGTAATCTGAGATCTAAAGCGAGATGTTCGTCGTCGTCTTCTTCTTCTTCTCTCAGAGCTTCTCTCTCGAACGGCTTACTCTCGTCGTACATCGGAGGAAGCATCTCTAGTGACTTCTGCGGCGCCAAGCTTCGTTCCGAATCGCTTAATCCGTTGAATATCTCCAGGTCGAAGCCTAAGCGCGGAGTTGTCACTATGGTACTCGAATGTTTACGTTTCACATCGTTTCTCTCAGATTATCAAACCTATATATACTACTGTTAGGCTTTCGAGATCGAGGTTTGCGTGGCTGTTAGATTGCGATTTTTGTTGATCGATTTCACGTTTATTTGTTTCCATGGTTTTTTTTTTTTTCTGAGTGTGCTTTGCTTGCTTCCTTTCATAAACAGGTTATACCTTTTTCAAAAGGGAGTGCACACGAACAGCCTCCTCCTGATTTGGCATCGTATTTGTTCAAAAACAGAATTGTATATTTGGGAATGTCTCTTGTGCCTTCAGTCACTGAGTTGATACTCGCCGAGTTTCTTTACCTTCAGTATGAAGACGAGGACAAGCCTATTTACCTCTACATAAACTCCACGGGGACGACCAAGGTAGGCTTCCATTAGAAACTCTGTCATCTTTCAGAGCACATACTGAATAGTGAACTTGAAACTGTGGTTGATTTTTTTTTTCCAGACGGATGATTTAAAGGTCTATAAAATCATTACCTAATGTTCATAATGTTTTAAGAGAATTCAACTTTTTTTTACATTTCAGAATGGTGAGAAGTTGGGCTATGATACCGAGGCTTTTGCAATTTATGATGTCATGGGGTTAGTATTCTTTATCCCTCTTCTATATTTACTTCATTCTCGTATCTCCTTCTTGATAAGAATCTATGACTAGACTCTAATCCTGGAACTGCTTTCCCTAAGTATTATAAACCGAAATTGAAGCAGATTTTTATATTAAGCTTTTCTTGACTTGTTTTTTTTTTTGGGGATACTGAATATATATCTATACCAGAATCAACTTTTATAGTATTTTGACTTCAGGTATGTCAAACCACCAATCTTTACTCTTTGCGTTGGGAATGCTTGGGGTGAAGCTGCTTTGCTTCTGACTGCTGGTGCGAAAGGAAACCGTTCTGCATTGCCCTCATCAACTATAATGATAAAACAGGTTCTTCCCCATCTTTATTTTTAGATTGTAAGTGGCGTCTGTTTCCTCCTAATTGGAAGAAAGTTAGGCTATATGATTCTTTGTTTTTGTGCATATGTCTGTTACTCATCCATATTTTTTTCTTTTATTTGATAACTTTGTAGCCCATTGCTCGATTTCAAGGCCAAGCAACCGATGTTGAAATCGCAAGGAAAGAAATCAATCACATAAAGAC
The DNA here is from genome assembly GCF_000801105.2 of Raphanus sativus. Taxonomy (NCBI): domain Eukaryota; kingdom Viridiplantae; phylum Streptophyta; class Magnoliopsida; order Brassicales; family Brassicaceae; genus Raphanus; species Raphanus sativus. The sequence continues at coordinate 7,540,202 of NC_079514.1, forward strand.
AGAAATGGTGAGAAGATCAACTTTATATAAACTCGCCTACTTTTTAAAATCAGTTGCGATGTAAATAGAATATCACAGTTTAATTTACAACAGTATCCAGTTGGATGCGTGATATGTTTAACATGCGGGCTATGACTATTTGCTTACGGACATCGTATTAGGCACTAATTAGCCATCAATAGTATGTACTTGCTAGCAAAATTTTAGATCATATGCACACTCTCTTTCCTTTACTCTTCACTTTTACCTTCAAACTTATCTGATAAGATTACACGTGTGTCTGTTCTATGTAATGTCAAACTCAAGGTCAAGCTGTATTCAAAGCATATTGGTAAATCCCCGGAGCAGATTGAAGCTGACATGAAACGCCCAAAATATTTTAGTCCCAGTGAGGCTGTTGAATACGGAATCATTGATAAGGTACGATGAGTGATTGTTTTCTATCAACATAGACTGGTGATCTTCAGCAGAGTTGAATTATTCTCTTCCTGTAATTTCTGCTCACAGGTTGTTTACAACGAGAGGAGCAGCCAAGACAGAGGAGTTGTGTCCGACTTAAAAAAGGCACAACTCATCTAATGTCAGAATTGTCTTCCAAAATCCCCCATGATTAACAGGTAAACTTGCTCGCTTTCGTTCTGCATATTGTGATGATAATGATCATGAGATTGCCTACTAGACTTTAAATATCTTTTAATCATAAAATTACACTTGTTGAAGTATACTGCGTTCTGTCAATTTTGGACCAATTATAACAGAGTTGGGAGCGTTTACTAATAAAAGAGGAACACCTGTAAAAGCTCAAACACTTTTTACACCCCACAAATGGTTCACGATAGTTACTTTACCATTCAAGCAATAGCCTTGTAGAAACCTAACGAATACACGGGGACATATAGTTTGTAACATAAGTGCTCATAGTGGCCTCCCTCTTGTTTTCTAGTTCTGCATCCCCTTTAGTTGCAATAGTTACTTCCCATCTTCTTCCTCTGTCTCTCTCTTAGGGCCCATTTTGTTCTTATGATATCATTTTCATTGCCCATTATTACAAATTTCACTATAGAAGGCGGACACATGGCCCCAAGGATTGTGCTCCTTCAGACACTAGAACTCATATCATTGGCTGTCGTAAAAAAAGTTATAATAATCTCAAACCACTGTGCCTTCTTTAATCATTTGCATATTAACACCTAGCCTTGATTGGTCCCCGGTGACTAAAAGCAATGTTATTCTGCTTGTAAATCTATTGGCATGACTTTATACGACATGGTCATTTTGTTGTCTTCTAATTCTATGGGCTTATCATTTATCAAAGTTTACTTTACTGGGACATTAACAATTTGCTGTGATTTATAGGTTGTTGGTTTGACCGCGGATCAAAGGAGGAATCGTTGATCATTAGCACAGAACCGAGGTGAACTCTTGAAAGATGTGAAAAAATGTTACTACTAATGCTGAATTTTTAGGGTTATTCGATCATAGACAAACCTATTATGTGTAGGCTTGTCAAATGCCTAAAAACAGAATTGGTGTAGTTTTCAATGTTCTAAACTTTTTAAATGAATCAGCTTCGTCTACTCACATTCGTAATGAATATATTTTCATGAGTATTTTCATTTAGTATGTGCGAGTTTTACCATTTCTTGAAATGGATGGAGAGATTAATGAGTGATGACATCTATATATATCTTATTAAAACAGAATTATACGTATAGATTACTCCTTAGTTTTCAGTGTTATTTACAATTGCATGCCACTTAGAATTAAATTGAATTTACTATTTTAATGTGTTTCTTTTTTTCCCTATTTTAATGCTTGTCTTTTTTTAGTTAGATTAATGTGTTTTTTTTCTTTCATATTTTAATGTTTGTCTTTTTAGTTAGATTAATGTATTTTATTTTTTATTCTTCAATAATTAATGATATTTTAAATTTGTTTTTTTTGTCAACTTAAAGTTGTCTAAACTATTTGAAAATATAAAAGATAGTCAAAAGTAAACATATAAAGTAGATAAACAATAATCAAACATCAAAAATATTTAAAATATATATTTATTTTTCATCCAAATATTGAAGTTCAACCTGTTTTTTAATTTTTTAATTTAGATATGTTGGCTTATATGTTTTGAGAAATTTAAAGTATATATAAATTTTGAAAATTTTAAAATAATTCAAACGGGTTATCCGTATCCACCGAACCCGCAAATACCCGAATCAAACCGAAACCAAAATTTATAAATATTTAAATGTTGCTGAAATCTTTAAACTCGGGAATCTCAAACTCAAATAGATTTTAACCGAATAAGTGGGTGTCCAAATACACATCTCTAATATAGTCAATATAAAACGATCAAATATTACAAATACATCATTTAGTATAAATAAATAAAAACTAAAATAGAAAATTAATATCCGTGCAGTCGCACGGATCAAGATCTAGTAACCTGTTAAACTCACCAACCCCACTATGTGCAAGTCTTTTTTTTCTTTGAAAAGCCTACACTTGTCACAAACATGATGTTTTTAATTATTGGACTGGACACGTCAACTGTTTTAAGGACGCAATTAGTTTCTTGAGCATTTGCAATGTACAATTTCATTTCTTATTCAAAATTAAAGTAATACCATAATAGAATTGAATAATAGAGTTGAATTTGTTTCAACTTTATTTTAAAAGTAGAGTGAAATGAAGTAAATTTATGTTTATCTAATTACGGAGTGAAAAATAGAATGCAGTTAGAATATTCTTTATTTCAAATTTTATTTGTAGTAGATTATGGAGTGAGTTTAGAGATGTTTTTGCATGCCACTGACATATAAGAACATCTCTATTGGTGAATTCTCTTTTGGGGTTTATCTTTTTAATTTTTAATTATTAAATTTTTTCTTTTTTTTTGATTTTTTCTTTTTAAGAAAAATATAGACCAATCGCGGCCGCCACGACACGTGGAACCCATGCTACAGTAATGAACTTTAGGAGAGAGGAGTTCACTGGGAAAAGCTTCGCGGGATAAAAGTTCATCAGATTTACTTATTTTAATATATTTTTTTTGGGAAATGTGTAAATCCTCCTCAAAAGTTTTCAATGCGGTTGCTCTAAGAATCCCCATAAGAAGTTATTGCAGCTTGTTATGGAGTCTTACACTTTATCAGGTAGACTTACTATTAAAATTCCACACAGTCTTTTGACTCATCTTAAGACTCACGAGAACTTTTAATCTTCGTTAATTAGCTACACAAATTAGTAGTAAAACAAGGACTCATCTCTTAGGCACGATTATTATTGAAACTCTTCCTAAACCTGCAAGTCCTTTAAAATGAGACGGTCATTGTCCAAACAACCGTAGTAGACTAATATAACCAACCAAGAAACTAACCAAGACATGAAATACCTATTATCTCAAAAAGCTATTTGTGTCAAGCGATAATGATTTTATATAGGTTCCGATTGGTAACCATCGTTTAATCGCGGAATCATGGAAAAAATAGTTAAACTGTGGAAAAAATTAATTAAGCTGCTGAAAAATTTAAAATTTGCGGAATGGTGGAATACATATTAATTGATTAAACTATTTTATATGGTAATTAATTTGTTATAAAAATAACAATAGATAAACTAATTATTACAAAATGTGAAAAAACTAAGACTTATTAAAAACATTTTAGTTTTTATTATAAATATCTAAATTATCTTTCAATAATTTTTAACAATAGATTAACATTTTATAATATAAAATTATAATAAAACTTTATTTACAACATAACTATTTATCATTAGAAATTTATTGCTATGTATTTTAAATTTTAAGATAGTATTAGGATATAATTTAATAATATGAAAGTGTTAGTTTTGAAAAAAAATCCACCATAATCCACAAAAACTCACTTTTCCACTTAATAAAATTTCTCTTTATATTTTTGTCAGCAATATTTTGACAATATTCACGTTTTTTTTTCATTCCGCAACATTCTGTTGATTGGTAAAATTCTTGCGTAATCGCGTTTTATACGCCATTCCGCCATTCCACATGGTTACCAATCAAAGCCATAAACTTTCATGGGGATTGAATCCAGGAGCGGAACTCGACTGCCCCTGATTAAATATCATTCCAAAAGGCTACAAAGAGAATATTTCTAGGAAGGTAGGGGACTAGAAATATCATTTAAGTGGACTACAACCAAACCAACAACAAAAAGGGTTTATATGAAGTATTTTTTATATAAAGACATAGCAACCTTTTTGTCATTCTCTTCTCCTACATTATAATAACGATCATTTTCAAATAAAAATCACGGCTGCCACCCGATGTGTTATCTTATTGACATCTCACATCAGTAAATTATTATACACACAATTAAGAGAGTGTTACATTACGTGGTGTGTTTATCTTAATTTAAACATCGAAGATAGAAATATTTCATGAAATATCTTGTTCAATGTATGGATTAGATCAATGATATTACAAAGTTTGCCATATATTTCTACGTAATTGTAGGTTAACAGAAACGCGTGTGTGTTTTAGAGAGGGGTTTTGGCGTTCAAAATATCATATGTGGCATGGAGGAAAAAGTTCATTGGTAACACAACCAGCTGATCAAACTCAAATATCCTTCAAATGTTAGTTATGTACTTGATCCAAATTCGAATAACATGCAATATAAACATTTAAGTAAAAATTATCAAAACCGGTTTATGTTTACCAGCTGAAAAAACAATAGTTATCCAATTCACATATTAATACTTAAATAGCCAGTAGTGAAAGAAAACCTATGAAACCTTTGTGATTCCAAAAAAACAGCACGCTCATAATATTTTATAGAATTCTTTCATTCACTGTACCAAACAACTAATCAAAATCAATCTATTAAAGATTAGGTGTAATGAACTTTGGTTTTGCAGGCACAACTTGCTAGACCCAAAAGCTATATACCCCACCACTGTATATTGCACTATGTATTTTGGATATTTACTCACTCACTCAATTTTTTCAAAAAAATTTATTTATACAATTTTCTACACTGGTTTTCAAATGTTGAATATGCATGGTGTACACGGTATTTAGTTATCTGCAATGGTTAAAGGCGATAATGCATCAACCAAATAATAGTAACATAGGTGTTACAATCTTACTGGTCGAAGCCATGAATAATTTTTCAACATGTGCATCTCCTTTTTTATTTTCACTGCAGAAACAGTTTCAAAGTCCATTGTACTCTGAATGTAAGTTTGTGAATGCCGCCACAAAAGCATATGCGAGTACGTGTTTAGGCAAGCACATAATTACTAGAGTCGTGGTGTCCATGGAGCCATAATATCTGCATTGAGCGAGAAATATCTTTGATGAGATCAACATGACATTGAAACTAAGTTCAGGTCACGACCAACCTCTTATCTCCCCAACCTCTTACTTGGGTAGTGCAAGTACGCGTTATAGCTAAAATATAAATTTTAGATAGCTTTTTCCCAAGTGGAAAGAAAAAAATAGGAACGATGCTCGATCAAATACTCATAATATTATATAAGCACTCTACCTTCAACTATAAATACCATATTAGACTTCTCCTTTACCATCACATATCTTTTATAACACTGATCTATTTTCCCAAACCAATTTTAAAACAGTCTTGCAATAGTTACATATAACAATATGAAGAAGTCTCACGTTTTGCTTCCTCTGCTTGTTCAAGTCATTGTCCTTTTTCCTCTCCTTTGTTTATCTGATGGCTTTGTTAGCTCCAGAGCTACTTACTATGGCAGCCCCGATTGCAAAGGAAATCCTCGTACGTGTTTGAATCATTTTTCTTATATATTGTAGTACCTTAGTACTATGAAGCATGATTAGAAAAGCTACATTAAAAGGAACAACTCAATAGTCAATGTCACTATTAAGCTAAGCTAATTATTATTTGTTTGTAACATCTACGTCGAAGTTTTTCCGAACTCTTAATATATGTATACATGAAAATGATTCCACATGCAGGGGGAGCATGTGGGTATGGAGAATTTGGAAGAGATATCAATGATGGTGAAGTAAGTGGTGTTTCATCGCGACTATGGAAAAGTGGAGCTGGCTGTGGTGCTTGTTACCAGGTTTTTATATATTATCTAATTTAATCTTTCATCAATATATAACAGTATGCTATATACTATAAGTCATTATAGACTATCATTACTAAACTAATATTATTAACTTTAATTATTAAAAGGTGAGATGCAAAATACCTCCACACTGCAATGAGGAAGGAGTATACGTAGTGGCTACGGACTATGGGGAAGGAGATGGTACGGACTTCATTTTTAGCCCTAAGGCATACGGACGTATGGCGCGACCCGGCACAGAGTTTCAGCTCTATTCATTTGGTGTGGTCGACGTTGAGTACCAAAGGGTCCCTTGCCGCTACGGAGGGTACAACCTGGTGTATAAGATCCATGAGAAAAGCTATAATCCTCATTATCTTGCCGTCCTTATCTTGTACGTTGGTGGTGTCAACGACATCCTCGCCGTTGAAGTCTGGCAGGTAAATTGATCACTTTTAACAAACATAATATATAGTGTTAAGGTTGTTTAATTAGCTCTAGTTTCAACACCTTTTTGGAACTCTATCGCAATGTATTCTGCTTAAGACATGACCGGTCCTGAATTTTGAAGACCAAAGACAATTTACTAAAAACTTTAATATAGTAAAATAAAGCCGTATATATATTTATATTAACTAAAAAATTAAGAGTCCAAAACCAATGTTTTTTTTTTTTATTAACATGGGGTGTCCCGGGCCTATGGAAGGGCCCAGACTAATCCCCAAGGAGAGGTGCAGTCCACGGATAGACCCTCTCTCTGGGTATGCAAATGGGCCCTAAAACATAGGCCCATATCCGTGTTGGTGTCCAGAAATCATGACTTAGTTCCCTCCAGCAGAGTTCGAACTCACAACCTGGGTGCAGGAAGAAGCCCGTCCTTACCATTGGACCATGATATTCTGGACTCCAAAACCAATGTTTCAGTCTGACTTTGTGTTAACAATATATTTCTCAAAAGTATAGTTATAGGCAAAAGAGTTTTGATGTTTTGTGAGTAAATCTGAACATGACTATATGATTCAGGAGGATTGCAAAGAGTGGAAACGCATGAGAAGAGTGTTTGGAGCGGTTCATGATTATCAGACTCCACCTAGAGGCTCTCTCTCTTTGAGGTTTTTAGTCTATGGAAGCGCCGGTCTCAACTGGGTCGAATCTCAGAACGCTCTTCCTGCGGACTGGACCGCCGGAGCTACCTACAGCTCCAGCATTCTGCTTACTTGATTTCCTTTAACTTTCCTTCTATTTATCGATAGTGTGTTTATATAAAATACATATGGTTTTCTCTGTCTAATGGCTATATGCAAATTTAAATAATGCTCTCTAAAAAGGATAATCATTGTAGATTCATAAAACTTTGTAATGTGTCTAGTTAAGAAGATTGTAAGGAGTTGTAAGGTTTTGGTTGGTGGAAATCAAATAATGATAAAAGTTAATTAAAAGTTTTATATGCTCTTTTTATCATAAATCACGATCATATTGATCAGTCAATCAAGATAACGTCTATCATGGTCAGTCAGTGAAATACATCATGATCATATTTTTCTCTTGGTTTCTTGAAATGATTTTGATGAGCTAAGCTTGAAATTTTCGGTGGAGTTTTGCGTAGGGAGCCTATGAACTCCAACAGTCCATTAAGCTTTCAAGTATACAAGAACTTGAAACTTATGCACTTCAGTCTTGAGCATTGGGAGGTGTTTAGTTTCTAGTTACATATTGATAATATATACTAAGATGGAAGAAATGTGTAAGAAAAATATCTTCCAGCGAGGCTAATACATTGGAAAATGGTAGGGGTGATTGAAAAAGACGGTCATGTGAACGTCTCTTTCTTTTTAGCTGTCCTCTTGAGTCGGGCCTTATCCCTATTCCCTACCATCATATTCGCTTCCTATTTTCATATTCTTCCATCCTCAAATTCAACATAACAATAAAAAAATCATTTTTTCTTAAAAATCAAATTATATTTATGTATTCATCTATACAATAAATAAAGGAAATGTAATAGAAAATTCTAAGACCACGACCTCTTGTTCCTTATCGATATTCGATGCTTACCAATGACATACAGCTTGCAATTTTAGCGTTTTCATTGGTTCGTAACTATTATTTCTAGCAAGGAAAAGAAATATTTTTATTAACATTTCTCAGTAACGTTTTTTATTTGTTCATTACCTCGAGTGTGTGTATGGCGAACCCAGAAATTTTTTTCTGAGGTGTCAAAAACTAGAAAATGTTTCATAGTGGGGAATTGAACCCGTATTTGTGGGTTCATTGCCTACCTTTTCAACCAAATTTGCCGAGGTCATCATGTAAACATAAGTGACAAAGACTAGTTTATATCATATTTGTGGTGTCAGGTGACTCCACTATCCACAACGTGGGTTCGCCATACAGGAACGTTTATCTCTTTTATCTATTTTCTTGTGATCATATACGCTGATATCATTAACTAACAACGAGACGAGAGATATACTGATGATATTGGTTTATAGTCCTCGCGACAATATTATGTCTGATGAGTTATGCTAAGAGCACAAGATGTAAGAACAATGGTGTGTGGCAATTTGGATAGACAATATAAACTTAGATCGCATACACCAACTAGAGTCAACGATAGATTGATAAAGCAAACAAATGTCTGAATCGTACATATCAAACACAAACTCAAATATGATAAAACGATGAAAACTATGGCTCGAAGAATAATTAAAGTAAATTACACGAAAACGACGCTCAGTAATAATCTCAAACGAGGAGCAAATGGGCTGCAACGAGGAAAGAAAGTGCCACGGCGTCGATTCTTACATTGAAAGCTCCGGAATCCCCCGGCGAGGCCGTAGCCGGTGGCATGGGTCCCGGTCCCGGAGAAGGAGAAGATTCCATTGCTGGTGGCATCGGTGGCGAAGCCATATCGGGGACAGTTGCTGGGCTAGGGCCTGGGCTCATAGGAGTAGTTGGTGGGCTCATTGGGCTTGAAGATGGAGTCATTGGCGTCATAGGTGGTGTAGCCATGGACATTGGCGGTGGAGCCATAGGCATAGGTGGTGGAGTCATGGGCATAGGTGGTGGTGCCATAGGCATAGGTGGTGGAGTCATCATAGGTGGTGGCGCCATAGGCATAGGTGGTGGAGTCATCATAGGCATAGGTGGTGGAGTCATCATTGGCATCGGAGAGCCGCCGCTAGGCATTGGTGGCATGGACATTGAGCCAGAAGGAGCCATCATGGGAGATTGAGCTAAAGAGAAGGGGATTAACACCATAGACAGTGTGAGCAAAAGGAGGGCTTGTGAAGAAGCCATCATGGGAGATTGAGCTAAAGAGAAAAGGGGTGTTGGGGGTGCTGGATAGTGGTCTATGTAAAGTGATATATAGAAAGAGAGAGAGATGTGAGAATTTTCAAAGAGCGAGCGAGAAAAGTAAAGGTTCTTTGTGCTGTTGGGGGTATATATTAGAGCATGATCAACCCACAAACTCCTCTAAAGTCTCTTATTAATACGTGTCAATAATGGTTATGAAGAGAGAGAGAGACAGAGCACGAGAGAGAGAGAAGAAAGTGATTGGTTTTGTTTTCCGTCTTATTAAATGCTAGCACGTGTCCCAAAATACGGTTCATCTGTCTCCTCTTTAGCATACGTATATTCTGTTAATTGCTATTTTTTCATTTTTTTAAATCCTAATAGTGCTTGAAACTCCATATAAGATACATGGATAAACATGCTCTTAGAGCATCATTATTGTTAAGTCCTTAGCATTGGTCCTTAATATACATATATGTATATGTATATTTTATATATGCGTATGTAGTTGTTTGTTAAGGATTTTACGGAAATCGAAACCAAAAGTTCTTTAATTAAGAAACTTTCTGTTTCGGTTTCCGTAAAGTCCTTAACAAACAACTACATACGCATATATAACATTTACATATACATATATGTGTATTAAGGACCAATGCTAAGGACTTAGCAATAATGAAGCTCTTAGAGACTATTTGTTTTTAAACTTTGGACCGTTGGATATATTGTGTGACACGTACCAGTCGATGGATATCATATCCAGGATATGTATGAGATGCTGATTTATTTTCATCCACAAATATGAAAAATAAAGAGGAAAATTCCAAAGTGAAATCTCTTTGTAGGTACAGATAGAATAATCAATAGAGATGAAAATAGGGTTCTATAATGATATCTTTTATTTTTATTCTTTGTATAAATTATCTTATTTATAGTGGAACCATCAACCCAATTCACGGGTTGGTTTTAAGGGACCGTCAACATTATTAGAGCGGGCATTAATGGTGATTGTTTGACGTTCATATGCTAGAACGATGTTTGTTCATTTTTTCTGCAAGACTTTTATAACCAAGTCAAGATATATCCTGTAATATCATCAAAATAAAACAATTCGATAGAAAAAGATGCAAAAGACGATAATGCTACATTACAAAAGAAAATAACAAAGACGGACCATTTGTGTTGTATTTGGTCTGACAGCCTAATAAGCTCCACGGCCAGTATCATGTCAGCACCCATGGTTCCTTTGGCTCTTACAGTACTCTTTGGCCCTCGCTCAATATTTATCTATCTTTTTGCATTATGGTATTATATATGCCATCACAAGACGCAGATAAAAGAAGGGACCAGTGTATAGCGAGACAATTCGATTCGGTACCCAAAACTTAATTTCAAGTGGTTAACATGTAGTATTGTTCGGTTTTCAAACTGATTAAAAATATATATGTATTGATCACTAGCATTCAATCCTTAATGCACTAGTTTCACATTTATGTAAAACGATTTTACTTACAAAGCCACAAGGAGAAGGAGCTTGTACATTTTCAATCTACTCGTCAATTGTAACCGTTAAGACAGTTGAATTGACTGTATGTCTCTCTCTCAACACAAACAATGGCGCCTATAAAACAAAGTTGTATGGGCTCACTTGTTATTGGGCCTGCAACGGCATGAGGCCGTAATCCACCAGGCAAAAATATAAGCGGGGGAATATTTTTTAACAAAACACGCAAAACAAACGTCACACGAACCGCACGTGCCATCATCACTCCCGTTCTCCATTTCCCCCAAATCCCAAATTCTCTCAACCAACCCCTAGCCCTCTCTCTCCCCAGATTCACAGCATTTGCCAATGTCGGAAGACTCGGAACCGAGTCAACTCGGCGGAGGAGAGCTTATAGCTCTTTGACTCACCGAGTTAGACGCCGACGATAATCTCAATCACCGATTAAATATCTCCAAAGCATAAGCGTATTAGAGTTAAGTTTCATCATAGTCGCTATCTAGTGAATTATCGTCTCGGCTTTGGGTCAACTTTGAGAATTAATACTCAGATAATGAGGAACAATAGGAGCAACACAGCTCTTTGCCACTGCCAAGAAGAAGCCCAAACGATGAAGGCTCTGTAAGTAATCCTTTGATTAGAAATGGAGTGTTCTCACTGTGTAATTTAGTTTCAAAAAAAATGGGGATTGATTCATCGTGTGATTGATTTTTTTTCTGTTATAGAGGTTGGAGATTTTCAGTTTGTTGATAGCCTAAGATTGATTAGGGGAAAGACGCGAAGGATTTGTCAGCTAAGGAGGAGATACAAACTCCCAGTGTGCAGTCGGATCCCGCTCATCAGAAAACGAGTTAAGATCAGTGTACATTGTGGAGGATACTGAAGATAAGCTTGCCCTGAGTTGTAGCAATCTTCACCACTCCTGTCAGAGAGCTGCCGTTGAAGCCTTCCGCTACAACAGCTGATGGGAAGAGATATTTGGTACAGAAAATCAGAATCAGTGCAAATCCTCTGGAAACAGCATAGCAAACTGATGCACCCTCTTTCGCTAAGGTACTAATCGTATCACCATTCTATAAACTCTTATATCCATCAATTGCTGCATTTGTGTGGGATACTATAGCTATACACATGCTCTATTCATAGGCCTAGGGAAATTTGTCAGCGACGTTTCAAGTCTAGAGGAAGAGAAAGTTTGATATGTTATATTCTTATTTATCCCCTGCATTCGTTTTGCGTTCTTTCTCTGCAAACGCACTCTCAAAACATGGTATATCTATCTATAGATAGTTGATGACTGCAAGAGTTATTTCTATAAAATATTAATATGTTTTTGTATGGGTGATGATGGTTGGTGGAAAGTGGAAACATCCTGGACAGTAGGTCTTCTTTAAATTACTTTTGCGAAACTTCCCACACTCCCTTTGCATCTCTATATTACTGATTTACCTCAAATGTTCAGAGTGTGATGTCCCATAAGTATCTGAATTTTGGTATCTTTTCTCTATGACTTCTTCTTCTTCTTCTTCTTCTTGCAGCTGGAGATACGATGTATTCCCGAGCTTCAGCGGTGAAGATGTCCGCAAATCATTCCTCAGCCATCTTCTCAAGGAGCTCCACCGCAAATCAATCAACACATTCATAGATCATGGGATCGAGAGAAGCCGCCCAATCGGCCCTGAGCTTTTGTCGGCGATTAGAGAATCGAGGATCTCAATCGTCGTCTTCTCTAAAAACTATGCTTCTTCCAGCTGGTGCTTGAATGAGTTGGTGGAGATCTACAAGTCCTTTAAGGAGTTGAATCAAATGGTGATTCCGGTTTTCTACGGCCTTGATCCTTCTCATGTTAGAAAACAGACTGGAGAGTTCGGCGAGGCCTTTCTGATTACCTGCAAGGGCAGAACGGATGATGATAAACAATGGTGGATCCAAGCTCTATCAGAGGTCGCAAACATGGCTGGGGAGGATTCTCGGAACTGGTATGATTGTTTATTCCTAGATTCAATTTTGTTTAGCAATTAGTGTTTCGTTTCTTAAACTCTGATTGGGGAGTGTTCCTTGTTGATATTAGGAGTGATGAATCAAACATGATTGAAAGAATCGCCAACGATGTTTCCAATAAGCTTCTCATTACGCCATCAAATGATTTTGGTGATTTTGTTGGTATTGAAGCTCATTTAGAAGCAATGAATTCAACGTTGTGCTTGGAATCTGAGAATGTGAGAATGGTAGGGATTGTGGGGCCTTCAGGGATTGGTAAGAGTACCATAGCAAGAGCTCTTTTCAGCCAGCTCTCTAGCCACTTCCATTATAAAGCTTTCGTATCTTATAAGAGAACCATCCAAGACGACTATGGCATGAAGTTGCGTTGGGAAGAACAGTTTCTGTCAGAAATCCTCTGTCAAAAGGAGGTAAAGCTTTTCCATTTAGGTGCGGTGGAACAAAGGCTGAAGCACAAGAAAGTTCTTATCGTTCTTGACGATGTGGATGATGTAGAGCTTTTAAAGACCTTGGTGGGACAAACTGGATGGTTTGGGCTTGGGAGCAGAATTGTTGTGATAACTAAAGATAAACAACTTCTCAGGTCTCATAAGATTGACCTTGTCTATGAGGTTGATTTCCCATCTGAAAATCTGGCTCTACAGATGTTTTGTCGATGTAGTTTTGCGCAAAATTTTCCACCTGATGGTTTCATGAAACTAGCTGTTGAAGTTGCAAACCTTGCCGGTAGACTACCTTTAGGTCTCAACGTCTTGGGTTCTTCTTTAAGAGGAAAGGACAAGGAGGAGTGGATGGAGTTGTTACCGAGGTTCCGAGATAGTCTCGATGGGAAAATTGAGAAAACGTTAAGAATCAGCTTCGATAAGCTAGAGAGCAAAGATCAAGAAGTTTTCCTTTACATTGCATGTTTACTCAATGGTCAGAAGATCGACTATATTAAGAACTTGCTCGGAGATAGTGTTGGCACGGGGCTCAGAATTCTAGCCGATAAGTCCCTTATACGTATAACACCATCACGTAGAACTGTAGACATGCACAGTCTGCTTCAGAAGTTGGGTAAAGAAATTGTTCGTGCAGAGTCCATTTACAATCCCGGAAAACGGCGTTTCTTGGTGGATTCTAAGGATATATGTGAAGTACTTACCGAAAATCTCGTAAGTGTGTCTTTCATGTTGGAGTCTTATCATCTCATAGATTATTCTGATTGTTAGAAGACTAATTTCCATTTGTGAAAAATTTTGTTTTCAGGGCACAGAGAATGTGTTAGGAATGTATTTCGACACATCAGAGCTCGAGGAGGCGTTGTTTGTAAATGAAGAATCGTTCAAAGGAATGCGTAATCTCACATTTCTAAAAGTTTACAAGGAGTGGTCACGGGAGAGTGGTGAAGGCAGATTGTGTTTACCTCGGGGCTACATTTATTTGCCCCGTAAACTCAGATTGCTATATTGGGATGAGTATCCATTGACGTTTATGCATTTCAACTTTAGGGCAGAAATTCTGGTTAAACTCACAATGGAGAATAGTCAGCTTGAGAAGCTGTGGGAAGGAGTCCAGGTGCTACTTTATGTTTTATCTCTTACTTTTTTATGGCTCGACTTGGTTCTAGAGAATGCTTTCTTCTTGTTTAGTTAATGAATGTCGATGAAGCATAAGGTTCAAAGAGTTTTAATTTGAATGTATGTACTATCTTTTCGCCATTGTTGTTGCAGCCACTTGGAAGTCTGAAGAAGATAAGATTGGATGGATCCACAAACTTGAAAGAAATTCCTAATCTATCAAATGCCATCAATCTCGAAAAATTGAATCTCTGGGGATGCACCTCTTTGGTCACACTTCCTTCCTCCATTCGGTATCTCAATAAACTGAGGAAGGTATCAATGGAGGGATGCAGAAAGGTCGAGGCTCTTCCTACTGACATCAACTTGGGATGTCTTGATTACCTCAATCTCGGTGGATGCTCAAGGTTAAGACGTTTTCCTCGAATTTCAAAGAACATTTCAGGGCTCATTTTAGATGGAACATCAATAGATGAAAAAGAGTCTTCCTACCTTGAGAATATATATGGGCTTACTAAACTCGACTGGAATGGTTGCTCAATGAGATGTATGCCTTTGGATTTTCGCTCAGAAAATCTCGTCTATCTCACAATGAGAGGTAGTAAGCTTGAGAAGTTATGGGATGGAGTACAGGTAATATTCTCATAAACTTCACTGTTAATGTTCTTTAACAACTGTGCCTAAGTGACCTTCTTCGTCTTGATGACTGGTAAGGGTTTGCTCATTTTGACCTTTTTGACTTTTCTAGCTATAGCTTAAAACTGAAATAATTAACAATGCATGGATACAATTTTGAAAATAATGTAAAGATGATTCAACTAGAGTGATTTGACAAAGGGAAACAAGTTAAGATTAGGAAACTAAAACTATAGCTTAGTTTGAGGATAAATAACGAGAATGTGACACTAAAAATGCAGGTTATTGTCCAATAATTGTTTAGGGATCAAAAATGACTTCACACCCTTAGATCTCAGACAATGAAAATATATTACAGGTTTATTATTTATACGTTGGGGACGTTTACGTCCATCCGCTGCATTTGCATGAGTGCTGATGTTACTAATGCAAAAAACTCCTTATTTGAGTGCAGTTTATTTTTCTTCACTTTTTAAAATCAATCCATGCGTGGTTCTTTGTAATTTTTTTTTGTTTCAGTCACTTGGAAATCTGGTGAGGCTGGATCTGTCAGGATGTGAAGACCTGAATTTTTTTCCAGATCTTTCAGAGGCCACCACTCTTGATCATTTGGAACTCAACGATTGCAAAAGTTTAGTGGTACTGCCTTCTTCAATTCGGAATCTCAATAAACTGACGCGGTTGGAAATGCAAGGATGCACAAAGCTAAAAGTTCTTCCAACTGACGTCAACTTGGAATCTTTGAAGTACCTCGATCTCATAGGATGCTCAAATTTAAAATGTTTCCCTCGGATTTCAAGGAACGTATCAGAGCTCTATCTTAACGGAACTGCGATAGAAGAAGACAAAGATTGTTTCTTTATTGGGAATATCCGTGGGCTCACCGAACTCGTTTGGAGTAATTGCTCGATGAAATATTTACCTTCTAGCTTCTGCGCAGAATCTCTCGTTAAATTCTCTGTGCCAGGTAGCAAGTTTGAGAAGCTTTGGGAAAGAATCCAGGTAACGTCCTCAAATTAATTTATGATGTTCTAGAATATTTTTTTGACCTTTCTTTTGCTTGATATATGATCTGCTAGGCCTGCAAACTTGGTTTGAGTATATTTATCATTAGCCCTCAAAGTAAACCTCCTGCTCAAATTGGGATTTGAGATCTAGTAATGTGAATTCTTTTGGTATATTCACAAAGAATTGATTATAAACTAAATTTAATAGCAAATGCAAATGCAGCAGTTTCACATGAATGATCAGTCAACACCTAAACTGATAAGTGGATTAACAACTGTATGTACATTTTTCTATCTGTTTCAGTCGCTTGGAAGTCTGAGGACGATGGATTTATCTGGTTGTCAAAGCCTAAAAGAAATTCCAGATCTTTCAACAGCCACCAATCTCGAGTTTTTGGATCTCACCGATTGCAAAAGTTTGGTGATGCTTCCATCTTCAATTCGGAATCTCAAGAAACTGGTGGATTTGAAGATGGAAGGATGCACAGGGCTCGAAGTTCTTCCACATGATGTTAACTTGGTATCTCTTAATCAGTACTTCAATCTCAGTTGATGCTCACGGTTGAGAAGTTTCCCTCAGATTTCAACGAGTATTGTATATCTCCATCTAGATTACACTGCAATTGAAGAAGTTCCTTCTTGGATTGAGAATATATCCGGACTCAGTAGACTAACAATGAGAGGTTGCAAGAAGTTGAAGAAAGTCTCGTCAAACAGTTTTAAATTGAAACGTCTTCTGGATATAGACTTTTCAGATTGTGAAGGGGTCAGAACTTTTAGTGATGATGCAAGTGTGGTGACAAGCATGACTGAGGAGGCTACCTTTCATCTTGGACACTCAACAATAAGTGCAAAGTATCGCGCATCTCTCCAGAGTGTATCTCAGTCGTTTTTCAATCCAATGAGCTCCCTGAAATTCCAAAATTGCTTCAATCTGGACCAAGATGCACGGAAACTCATCCTACAGTCAGGTTTCAAGCATGCAGTCTTACCAGGTAGGGAAGTTCATCCGTATTTCAGTCATCAAGCTTGCGGAACTTCGCTAACAATACCTTTACATGAGAGCTCTCTTTCTCTACAAGTGTTGCAATTCAAGGCTTGCATCTTGCTTGAACCTCCAACTGGCTACCCCAGGAATCGTTATGCATGTATTGGGGTATGGTGGTACTTTAGAGGCAAAATATATAGCAATGATGTTTGCATTGACGTTGACTCGTGTAACGTGGCTCATCTAGTTGTGTTCCACTTGGAGTTATGTCTTCCAAAAGAAGGCAGTTGTCATCCATCTGAACCGGACTACAACGACATGTTATTCGATTTTGAGTCTAAGTCACAGCATAGGATAAAAGGATGCGGAGTACGGCTCTTAAATGTATCTCCATCTAAGGACGGTAGTTGTACAAGCTCGGAAACTCAGTACAAACAACAGTGCGCAGAAAGTGACATGGAGAATGGGAGAAGCAGGAAGCGATTGCGGGTACAGCTTTGCCATTAATCTAAAACTTATTTATTTTCTAGGATCAGCTGGAGAATAGACCACAGAACTTGAAAAGATACTTTGATCTTTTTTTTTATGCAGATAACATCGGAAATATTCCCACGTGACGGAAACACACGCGTATGCTATTTTCACAAATCCGAATTTGGAGCTTATTAGAGTAATGGTTTACGTTTGGTTCAATGTATAGTTTGTTAGCTCATTCCAGTTAACTCAAGTCTATATAGAGACTTGTGCATTGTAACAAAATCATTTTATCATCAATGTAACAAACTTTCATCGTCTCTCTCGTTATTTAGCTAACCGAGCTTTCCTAAGGGCAGGGTGAAGCTTCCACTCATATTTCTTCGACCAACTTGCATGGCGATGGAGCACCGTTGTATTTTGATCCCATGATAAAGGAGCAACAGGACACATAGACACCATTCTGATCCTTGGTCCCCACAGCTTATAAAGTTGTTAAGGTAATTGGCACATCTTGAACTCTGTTTTCTTCTGTTGTGGGATCAACTTGTTTCTTCATAGTTAGTTACTTATAGAAGACGATTTCATAGTTTTTTCTACACGAACTATTTTTCACATGCAGTTGAAGGAGAACATTGAGAAGCCTTTTACGACTCCAAGTCCAGAGCCTTGTATTTTGCGTCTTTCCCTTTCTCTTTCTGAACCATGTTTCAGCGGAAAAGCTTTGTATTTTGATCCCATGATAACAGAACAACAAGACACAGATACACCCTTTCTGGATCAGTCTTCGTCTCCAAAGCTTATCAAATTTTTAAGGTAACTGGACCATCTTACAACTCTGTTTTGTTCTATTTACGATTAACTTGGGTTCTACAATGACGATAGTGATAATGTCAAAGCTGATTTTATAGTTTTTTCACACAAGGCATTTTCTCCTGCAGGTGATGGGAGTACTTTTCGAGAACTACTTCGCCTGAGAACGTTTATACTTTATAGTATCTTCTTCTGCAGAAGGCAGAAGCACTCTGTTTAAAGACGTAAATATAATATATCTTTCTTTCTCACAAGTTAACAACAAAAAGTGTTGGAACTAGTTTTAAATAGCAAGACCCTCTTCATCAGTAACATCTGGATTACTGAGAACCTTAAATGAGGTAACCTAATGTGGCTGTGTATCCCAAGAGAGCTGATAGAAATATGGGAATTGGTGAGTAGAGGAAGAGCACCATAGACAACAATGGAAGTTGCTGTTGCTCTGCATCCACGAGAACTTCACTGTAGCAAAAGATGAATTCCGAGATGGGCTTAGGCCCTGGTGGTGTGGGAAGGAAGTTGATGTGATGACGGTTCTAGAGGTGATACAAGAGAGGATGAAGGATGGGACAAAATACCGAGATTCGAGGTGTGAAACAGAGACACCATCTTTCCAGAGCTGTCTAGCTTCGAACCTTGTGTGCACAACGTTGGCCAGGGCTTGTAAACGGAAGACATGGTTTTTAGGGCGAAAGGAGGAGATAGTTAAGAGAGATGCAAGATTGGGAATAACATGTGTTTGTTTCTGAAGAGAATCATGAAGGAATCAAGGAGCATTGTAGAAGAACCGGGTCGCTTTACTTCAGTCATGATTCCGAAAGGCGCATAGGATCCTGTGCTTAAGCTTCAAACGAAGTAGATATTATGCTTCTAGAGAACGTCTTGTATAAGGCCTGTGGAAAAGAATGTAAGCATAAAACTTTTAGCAACTCAGAGAATCCATACGAGAGCAGGAATCATCTTTATGTGGGAAGTGACTCACTTTTTATCCGGGGTCATATAAAAGAAAGACACTTGTAGCGGTTATTACAAAACACAAAAATCTCGGACAAGGTTTGGTTCAGACAACAGATAACATGAGAAAGGTCTTGTCTGTCTGAAACATGTTTCGCAAATAAGAAGACAGGTCTTGTCTGTCCGAAACATGTTGGAAATAAGAAGACAATGAATAAAAAGATCAAGTGGAAGTGGTAGACCAAAAAAGAGTGCACTGTTTTATTACACCAAAACATACACAACTAGCAATGAAGAAGAGAATGTGTAAATCTTTCTATTTTTATATGTATTAGGAAATGACATGTGTACTGTACTGTACACTTAGTTTTGTAACATTTTAAAAAGCTAGATTAATGCTAGGATTGCTAACAAAAAAAAAAGAATTAATGCTAGGATTATTTTATTTTATTTCTCGTCTGTATTGCATAATATTTTTTTACATTCACTCACTCACACAAAATCATGTTATTTCATCTCATTTCACCAATAAAATATTTAAAATATGAAGAAAAATCAAAAAAATATTCAAACTTAGTTCATAAGATTTAACATTGATAAATTATGTTGTCAAAAAAACATTAATAAATTATAAATATGATTGAGATGTTCATGTTAGAGTATCTAGTATTATACTCCCTCTGTTTCTGAATAAGTCGTTTGAGTTGTACACACAGATTAAGAAATCATTAAATTTTGCATATTTTCCATACAAAAACATCATTACCCATACATCTCAACCAATAGAAAAAATAAATACAGAATAAAATTAATAAATTTTGCATTGAAATACTAAAACGACACTTATTTTGCAACGAAAAATTTTCTCTACAATGACACTTATTGAGAAACGGAGGGAGTAAATGCTTTAAATTTAAAAGTAAACTAGATCTTGATCCGTGCGACCGCACGGGTATTTATTTTATGTTTTTACTTTTTTGTTTGTATTAAATGATATATTTATAATACTTGATCATAAATTTAGATTAAAACTAATTTTTTGCAGTTATAAAAAATTAAAATTAAAATTTTAAATTTTAGTAAAATATTCTAATATAAATTCAATTATCATAATTAAAATAGTATATGTGTGGATCATAATGCTTTCAAATTCCAAATATTTGGAATTTCTATTAATATAAATTTGTTAAGAAAATAATCTCACTCGGTATTTAATTTTAAATTTTAATTTGTGTGTACTAAATGTTATATTTGTAAATGTAATAGTACTAAATTAAGTAATTTAATAATTTTCCGTTTAGCGTAAAATGTATCACCGACACTGGAGATCACCTAAACAAATCTAATATTTATATGATAACACATTTAAATTGTTTTTTAAAAAAATAAAATTCTTAAAATATAAAGTAAATAAAAAATAAATTTGAATAATGTATGCCAAAAACTTAAACTTAACATAAAATTGGTTTAGTTCGAATATTAAAAGATAGTGATGGCACAATAATTTTCCTACCATGCCACATGCGATTTTTATTATTATTAAATGTGGTAAATTTAGAATTAGGAAATGTATTTATTAAACTGAAAATAAAGCAATTAATAAAATTATAAATAATTTCGAAATTGATTTAACAGAGAAGGAAAGTTAAATTTTATATTTGGACAACACATTAACTCAACTGAAAAAGACAAACATTAAAATAAGTAACTTAATTTATATTAGGACATCACATTAAATCAACTGAAAAAGACAAGCATTAAAATAGGTAGCTTATTTAATTCTCAGTGGCATAGTAATGTAAATAACTTTGAAAACTTAGAAGCAATTTATATGGGTACTTCTCTTTTAATAATATAGATAGATAGATTACCGTTTATACAAACCACAAAAGTCTCCACTGCACAATTTTATCATCGGCACATAGTACCACAAAAACATTTGGATTTGAGTAACTGGCCAATTGCAACAGATATATCATAACATATAAATAAAACACAAGGGTTTTTTCACCACCCAAATAATAAAATAAATCAATAAAATATCATAAGAATAAAACAATGTTTTGAAAGTATTAAAGAAAAATTCAGAGCTCATGACGACGGACTTGGCAAAACATCTCCGTAATCAAGAACAGTACCACGATTGAGTCTCAAAGACTTTCCTGTATACAAAACCTTGACGTTGGACCGTTGTTCATCCAACAGCTTCCTTAAACTCCGTTTCGCGTTTGTCCGAAACGGACAGTTCGAAGCTAGAAACCCATCGACTAAGTGCAAGTACGCCTCCAGGTCGTGACAGCACGCCACGTCAGCGTTAGGTTTCAAGTACGGAGACATTTTCATGTCCAAGCGCAGCTCAGCTCCAACGTGAGAGTAAGCCCATGGATTGTTCCTCTCCACCATCTCCCTTATACCACCGTTATTACGGTTCTGCCCCTGCTTGTTCTTATTATCATTATCGGCGAATATTCCGGGAACTTTTGTCACCACGTCCTGGCTGGTCACGACGCGGAGGACTTTCACTCCTTTCGTTTCCAGCCGATCGGCGAACTCCCTGTTTCCGACGCGAGGTCCGCCGAATGAAAACACAGACACCGGTGGCGCGTGCTGAACACGCTCGGCGATATCGTCGGCGGCTAGGAGAGCTATGGCGGCGCCGAGGCTGTGTCCGGTGACGCTTATGCTAAGCTCCTCTCCAGCGTACAGCTCGACGAGTCTGCTGACCTCTGCGACTAAAGAGTCGGCGAGGCTACGCGCGTGTTGGCTACCCGTTGTGTAGAGGCTGTTGAATCCGCACTCCACCTTGGGCCGGGTCGGGTCGGATGGATCGGGTCTGGGCTCGGGCATCGAAACGAGATTCGGTCTGAAATTCTCCGACCATTCGAGCAACGTGGCGGTTCCGCGGAGCGCGATGACGATCTCCCTCCTCCCCATCCGTCGGATCTCTCTCAGATCATCGCAGACCGCCACGTACCCAACCCAGCTCGTCTGTTTTGTCATCCACCTCAGATCAGGTGCCACGTCATCAATCCACTTAGGCAGACTAACAGATGACGTGGCGTAAAGACTTTTCGTCACTTTGTACGACCCATCCTGTAACGCCACGCCTCTCGGCGAACCTTCCGGGTCCGAGTGAAACGCGTGATAAGCCGCCTGTACAAACTCTCCGTAACGGACGAGCTCTCGCCGGAGATTCTCGTCTAGAGGATCCAGCAACCCGGCCCAGTTGTTCGACCCGTGTAGCTCCCGCCATTTAGACCCGAGTTTGTTCTTCGGCGAACGCTCGGATGATTTCGAGAGAAGCCTTTGAAGCCGCTTTAGATTCTTTGGGGACATTTCGTCGACGGCGGCTTTCATCTGAGGCCAGAGTCTCGCCAAGTTCAAACCTTCAAGTAACGTCTTCTGTTGACGAGAAGATACCTTGTTGTCAAAGTTATCTGTAGAGTTTGACGAGGTCTTGAGAACATTCTCAAGGTTTCTGAGATGCTCTCGGTTTGTTTTTGTCGACGGAAAAACAGAAAGTGGCTTTGTCGGGATGAAGGTCGAGGTTTGAGTACTGCATGTGAAATGTCTTCGTTTTGCATGGAATAAGTCGGTGTTAGGCGTAAGTGTCTGCATGAGCGAGTTTGTATTGGAGAGAAGACAATAGATGCTAAAAGAGAGTATGTATGGGTATTTAAATAAAACATCATGATGGCGGCTGTCACGTAATTTGGATTTTTTATTAGCCTTGAATATTGAATGTTATTACCACTCTGACCTTCGTTTGTTTGACTTGACTTTGACTTTGTTTTTTGTTTGATTTGTTGTCCTGTCCTCCTCCCTGTTTTTAAGGAATATTGACATTCTAGGAATTGGCTGGCCATTTTCTAGGATATTTTGGACCGTTTCCATTACTAGTCTTTCCAAGTTCCGTGTGTTCCAAAGGAAAAGGTCTTGCCATTTTTCTTGGAACATGCAAATGATACAAATAAACTAAACTACAAATGGTACTTCGATGGGCAGTACCGCCATTACCTACTGCATTTACTAGCGTAATCTTAATAACAAAAAAAAAATCAACTACGTTATGATGAATATTACATTGGTTACTAGTTAGTAGTAATTAAAAGCTTGAGTTTGTAACATAATGTGACCGAGATAAATAAATGTACTAGATAGGATATATATTTAAGAAAAAACCAGCTTGAACTTAAATGTTGAAGCTAAAAGAAAAACAAAAGCGACAATGCAAAATTTCAGAACTATTTTATTATAGGGATACTGTTGTTTTTGCCGTTTCCATGGACGAGTCTGATTTAAAGGGCAGTATAAACTTGAATTAGATAGAGTAGATTAGTTTTTGGTCTATTATGCCGTCTTCCTATATTCTAGGATGGCTGGAATGTGTCCTATAAAGGATACAATCAATCCGTATGGCACAAAAACAAGAATTGAACTGGCTGTTTGTTATACGAGATGAAAAGTTTGCCAGGAAAAACCACAAAAAATTGATGGTGTGCTTAAATGTTTACGCAGTATATTACGATTATTTTTCTTTTTTATAGTTTAGTTTGGTAGTATTGGATTTTCCGGATTACGTTGTAATATCCGACTAAGCATGGACATGAGCACATTCCTTTGGTAAAATTAGTTTCCAATTGAATGTACAAAAAGATGTTTTTGACGAATAGTATAGGTTCAAAATAGACCGGAAAAAGAAAATTCACATATTTTGGTCTATATAACATTCTTAGAACTTAATAACTAACGGTTCATTTTATTAAATTTTAAAATCTAAACCAAACAATGAAAACACCGCGTAGGATATAAAGTAGTATAAACTTTGACAAACTAAAGGAGTATCCTTCGATTATGTCATATAGTTGGGCAGCTGATTTGATTTTTAATTTATTTTTCACCGATTGTCGTTACGTACGTACGAACTCTAGTTGTGTTTATAATAAACAAGAAAAAACAAACGTTTAGGTGAGAAAGTGACAAAGTCAATGCAGTACGGTTAACAACCTTGGTCAATCGTGGTTGTTTTCAAGGTTATTGCATTTAAAAAAAATTGTAGATCATATTCATAGCTTCATATTATATTTTATGGGAATTAACAAGGTAGTTTTGTTTGGTGACGGGATCAAAAATTGTTACACATAGATTTGTTTCTGAAATAATATATTGTCAACAATAGAGTTTCCATCTTTTTCAAGTTCTAAACTTCTAACTGTGTAAAGACTTTTAAAAAAAAAAAACTACAAATTAAAAACAATAAATTGGAAGACCACATGATCGACGTACAAGACTAATTAAACTTAACAATTTTTTATTTTTATTTTTAAAAAGCTTAACATTATATTGCAGACGTATTCCGCATATAAGTGACATCTCTGTGGTCCAAACTGATCAATATTTCAATATACAGAAACTTCCAACGTCATAGATTTACAATTTACAGTATTTTGTGTATTTGTAAAGTTTGAATTACGGGGACGGCACTTAACTGACATCTCCCGTAACGGAAACGATTCTGAGACTGGGACGGGGAGAAAACGTTTTAAAACATTATAATATAGTGTTTATCATTGTTGGAATATTACTAGATTAATATGAAATATATTTAATAAAAAAAATTAAGATACGATTCAGGTAAAAAAGTTATAAGTTTTCTAACTTTTGTTTTAATAGCTTAGAACTATTTTGTGTTAAAACTTCAAACTAAAACCTTAAATATTATTCTTTCATTTCAGATTATATGATGTTTTATAAAGTTACATTGTTTCAGAAATATAAGATGTTTTGAAGTTTAAAAGTTAATGAAAACTATTTAGCCAATTAGATTTTATATTTTTATAATTGGTGAGTGACTTTAAAACTATATCTTCAAAAATATCTCTTTAGAAAAAATAAGTTTTTCAATTTTTGTTTACTAAGCCAAAACCACATATATATTATGATATAGAGGGAATATGAGATAAGCCTCGTACTAAATGAGCTGTGAAATTTCGATAAGCCCATTGTGGCCTACTTTTGAATTCGCAGATATTTTATTTCCCATTCTATTATTTTGCACCGTATATCAGCGGAGCTGATGTGTCAGTTAATCAGTCACACAGTGACGACGTGATTGTAATAAAGATAGAACATTCTGCTATATACATTCTATTACTACGTATCAGTTAAAAACAATAAGAGATTACGAAAATGGAGACGTCACTTGTACTCCCGATCGTTGATATTTCTTCGCCCGATAAAATCACCACCGCACAGTTGATTCGCCGGGTTCTTCTTCACCTCTCTCTCTTTGTTATTTGTTTACAACAGTAGAAACTGTGCTTCTTCTTCTCAGTAATAGTAAGTTATGGTGATGATATAGAAGACTAGCACGTATAGCATCAATTGACGAAATCTGGGTTAAATCTTTTTGTTTAGTCGCTCTACGTGGTGCGTTTTACGGAATTGAGATCATGTCTCTATACTAATAATTAATAAACTGTTTGATGTTATTGTCTGTGGTTGCATAAGGCATGTGTGGAACATGGATTCTTCTATGTTAAAGATCATGCCATCCCGGAAGAGTTGATTGAAGAGGTTTTCAGGGAGAGCAAAAGATTCTTCAACCTCCCACTAGAGGATAAGACGTCAAAATAGATATTATCCAATGTATCCAACCTGTTGGAACTAGAAGAAGTACCAAACTGTATATTTGTAACACGCAAAATAGAAACAAATCATATGATCACTACTTCTCCCTATAGAACACATACATATATGTATTACCGGCTATCCGGTAGTGAATTGGATATAACATTATTTGACTTGAATTCGGAACGTATTCCGATTAATATCAACGAATAACCACATTTTCTGTTACTACACTACCATATAAATTGCACGGGTCAAAATTTAAATAGAATGACCAAGTAGCATCAGTTTGTTTCTTAACAGAAATTAAATTCAAAATAGACAAGTTTACACCTGCCCAAAGTTAGCCTTACCAATAAACTACCACTATTTGGTTAAATACACATACTTGTATTATACTGATTATACCTATACGATCATTTATGAATAGTCTGTTTCTAGTAGCAAGCTAGGCGATAATAATTGGCAGAGAATACGTTGTCCAAATCAGCTAAATCAACACCTTTCTTGCTTTAAACATATTTGGTCCCTAGTTTTAGTGGCTGAGAAAATTTCCCCTTGATATATTAAAAATCTTTTGTATCCGACCTAAATAATTAAATACTTCATATTGTTGGAAAATATGGACCAGCAAACTTTCGTTATGATAATTTTTTTTTTTCGTTATGATAATTTCAACAACCAATAGAATTGGAAGTCCGCTAATACAGCAATTTATATTGTTTTTTATCTTATTATACTTTGTAACTCAACTTGCATTCTGAATATGTAATGTTATCAGGATTGTTTCCTTCAAAAAATATTTTCAGGATTGTGCTTTGTTTCCAATTAGCATCATTTCCCACATAAAACTTCAGACATTTATATTTATTAAGCATTTAATAGCCGAATTTGGTAGGTGAATAAATATACTGCAAAATATTGTTAGGGTTGTCTAATTTATAATCCTCTTTATCAAACCATATTGTTGTATTAATTAAAAAAGGAAAATTGCCAAAACGAAAAAAAAATCCAGCATGGTTGTTTATAATCATTTATTAATCTAACTAAACACATTAAACTAATAGAATTTAAAAAAATAAAAATAAAAACGTGTTAAAAAGGGAAAATAAAAATAAGACTTTGTAAAATATTTTAATAAAACTTTAATAAAATTAAAAATTTGTAACTTTTTAATAAAAACGTTAGATAAATTTTATAAAAAACATTTTACAAAATTTTACTTTTATAAAAAGTTTAAACGTTTTAATAAAAAATAATAAAAATAAATTTGTAAACTTTATAAAAATAAAAATAAAACTTTACAAAAAGTTTTTAACAAATTTTTTATAGAAAATGTTTTACAAAGTTTTATTTTTATAAAAAGTTTAAAACATATGTAAAATTTTTAGTTTTGAATTTTAATAGAAATAAGACTTTTTAAAAAAATTCCAATAAAACTCTAATAAAAATAAACTTTGTAAACTTTATAAAAATAAAAATAAAACTTTACAAGAAGTTTTTAGTAAAAAATTAAATAAACTTTATAAAAAATGTTTTACAAAAATATTATTTTATAAAAAATTAAAATGTTTGTAAACTCTTTAGTTTTATTAAAAAATTTAATTAAAAAAAAGAACAATAGTTTGTGAAATCCACAAGATAAACTATTGAGAAATCATAGATTGATGAAGAAGAAAATGTTTTTTTTTTGATATTTTGACAAAACAAATCAATCTGAACACGTTTTTAGGAAGTTCAGATATTTTTAGAATATTTTCTTAACTGAAACTTCCTTAATTTTCGCAAAAAACAGTTTTTGTTATCCGTAAAAGACACATTCTACACTATGTAAAACCATGACAAAATCTTGAATGAAATTTCTACGTCAGGTATACATTCATGTATTTTTTAGATTTCGCATTCCTAATATTTTAGAATACTTCATATAAGTAGAAACTAAATTCGAGAGAAAAATAGTTTTCTTTACAATTAGTAAAATTTGCATTCCATCTATTTAGAATTTTAATTAATAGTATATTTTTCGTTCTAAAAACGTAGATGGGCTTTTTTAGATTTCGTTTTTTACTGACTCATTTTCCGTAGAAGAAGAATTCTACTTTTAGTAGAATACATTTTTTAAGTTTTTCAAAAAAAGTGTGTTTGTGTATATATGTGTTTTATAAATTGTTTATATTTTTAATATTTTTTATTCATAAAAATATTTATTTAATTAAGTTTTAGAAATTGAAAAGGTAAAAGGGAGACAAAATGGATAAAATGATTTTATACCAAAATATTAACCATCCTAAATTTTGTTCCGTTTTGATAATTTTCCCATTAAAAATGGCATTCATCTTTCATTTTCTAATGGTTAGTAGTTAAAGTGTTTAGGAATTATAATATTTACATCATCAACCTAATTTACTTTCAAAATTTTGAAATTATTTTATACTCTCTTAATTTCATTTTAGTTGTTATTTTAAGTTTATGCACGCAGATTAAAAAATTATATATAGTCAAAATAAACATCATTACATATACATTAACTAATAGAAAAATAAATTACAGAATATTATTAATAAATTGTGAATTGAAATTATAAACGATACTTTATTTTGGAACAGATGGATTATATAATGTATTGTATCAAGATATAGGACGGAAATCTTTCATGGTTTTAGAATTCTCTTTTTTAAGAATCAAGGCCAGATTTATAGTCACCGTTTTAATGTTGCATTTGTCAAATCCAAGAGAAAAACGTGCAGACATCTTTGAAGGCAGACATGAGTCGTGGTCGGGAGAAAACGAAAGTATAACAATTTCGAGGGAAAACGAAAGACGGAAATTAGTATGAATTTTGAAAACATTTATAAAAATAAATAAGGGCCTACAAGGCTACAACGTCCAGTTACACTTTTTTTTTTCCGTCAATGGTTTTTATAATAAAAAGGGACCAAGCCCAATACAACAACTACATCAAACTATAAGCCCAAAAAAACCCCGGGCCAAACTCGGAACTCAAATGGGCTTTTAAACAAGCCGGCCCACTTTGAAAACCCTAATCACTAAACGAAGGGTGATGCCGCCGCCTCATCGATCAAACCAAGGAAACGCACGGACACGTGTCACCATCCTCGACGTCGAGGGAACACGTGTCGTCAGGCCGACTCACCACCGCCAACGCTTCTAGTCTTCTCCGGCGACCAGATCTTCGGACCGCCGGACCACATCAGAGCTCCAACCTTCCATCTAACTCCACCGCAACCATCTAACGAAACCGGGGGTTCCAATATCGGCGAGAATCAATCGCCCTAACGAGATCTCGCCCTCAATCCATTACTACAGACCCAAAGATGAAGCTTCACCATTCTCGACAAGCCTTACACCGGAAAGCCTCACCGTCCACGACGTGAGCATAACCCAAACCCACAAAACGCACCGAAGAAAAGAAATCAAAGAAAAGAGGAAAAGCTTAATTAAAAACCGCAAAGAGAACCTAGGGCCGCCGTCGACAGAAGAGTATAGCGACGCGGAGACTTTAGCCGACCGTTCTCCTTTGTCGGAACAGGAGCCACGGCGGTCGCTCGAGCCGCCCGGCCATCAAGAATACGATGCACCGACGGAGACAAAGAAAAAGCCAACCGAAAAAACAAAAGAGAAACGATCCATAAAGAGCCCGACCGACGACGTGGCTAACGGAGCCACCGTCGTCGGCCAGAACAAGAAAATTCTGTTTTACTTCTCTCTCCTCTCTAACTTCTCTCTAAATGCATCTCCGTCCAGTTACACTTACATTTACCTTTTTCCTAATATTTATTGTACGTATGGAAAACTGAAACTGTCCCCTGCCATGAAAAATAACAGATACAAGGGTTATATCAGGGGAAAATTCCTTAAAAATACACAGACTGAATTTCTTTTGCTGAAAAATACATAAATTTTTTTGGCTTCCCGAAAAATACACAAACTAATTTTGATTGTCCATAAAATACATGAACTTTTGAATTTTGAAGGTTTCACACCTCGATTTTAACGGTGTAAACAGTGACTAACAGAATAGTAAGACGCCGTTAGACGCCGTTAACTCTGATTAAAAAGTTCATGTATTTTATAGACAACCAAAATTAGTTCGTGTATTTTTCGGGAAGCCTAAAAAGTTCGTGTATTTTTTCAGCAAAGTTAATTTAGTATGTGTATTTTTAAGGAATTTTCAAATGGAGTTTGGATATTTCATATACTCCCTCTGTTCCAAAATAAGTGAGTTTTGAGGTTTTTGCACGTTGATTAAGAAATTACAAACTTTTATTCTATTTTTCTCGTTTACCTAAAAACAATAATAATTAAAGTAATTTCAACCAATAAACAATTATACTACAGAATATAAATAATTAAAAATATTAAAATACATTTATTTTTTACCTAGAAACTTAAAAACATCACTTAAAATGGAACAAAAAATTTTCCCTAAAACTCCACTTAAAGTGGGACGGAGGGAGTACTATTCAAAGGCTAAATATCTGGACCCAATACATATCCAAATTTTTATATTTGTAAACTTTCGGTTTGGTTTTGGACCAAATATTTTCGATCTGAAAGATCCATATCCCGAAAAAAACGGCCCAAACCCGACCCAAAGACCTAAAAAACACATTCTCTATCACATGATACAGATCCGAAATTTTATATTTGTAAAATGTCTAGACATTTTAGCCGGATTCAAAAACTTGAATCAGAACTAACCCAAAAATATCTGTCCAAAACCAAACCAAAAGTTTACAAATATTTGTTGAGTCCAATTTAGTCGAAATCTATCATATATATATCTAAAAATTCACAAACAACTCTAAATTTTACATTGAAAATTTCATATTAATTAAAAATGTTTCTGTTACAAAAACAAAACTAAAAAATATTGCAAAAATAATAACAAAATTGTTACCAGAAAGATCTTGTCGGATTGAATCTATTCGTGTCGATTTTATTAGGCCCAGGTCTATTCGGATCGGTTCTTTTTGGTTTCAATTCTTTCAAGTAGAAGAGTTTTGGACCCAACAAATATTTGTAAATTTTCGGTTTGGTTTTGGACCGAATATTTTCGGATCAGTTCCAATCCAAGTTTTTGAATCCGGCTAAAATGTCAAGATTAGGTCTAGATATTTTAGCCGGATTCAAAAACTTGGATCGAAACTGATCCGAAAATATTCGGTCCAAAACCAAACCGAAAGTTTACAAATATAAAATTTTGGATATGTATTGGGTCCATATATTTAGCCTCTGAATAGTATATGAAATATCCAAACTCCATTTGAAAATTCCTTAAAAATA
Organism: Raphanus sativus; assembly: GCF_000801105.2. Classification (NCBI taxonomy): domain Eukaryota; kingdom Viridiplantae; phylum Streptophyta; class Magnoliopsida; order Brassicales; family Brassicaceae; genus Raphanus; species Raphanus sativus. The sequence goes on from NC_079514.1 coordinate 7,571,447, forward strand.
CACGTACTAAATTAACTTTGCTGAAAAAATACACGAACTTTTTAGGCTTCTCGAAAAATACACGAACTAATTTTGGTTGTCCATAAAATACATGAACTTTTTAATCAGTGTGAACGGCGTCTAACGGCGTCTTACTATTCTGTTAGTCACTGTTTACACCGTTAAAATCGAGGTGTGAAACCTTCAAAATTCAAAAGTTCGTGTATTTTATGGACAATCAAAATTAGTTTGTGTATTTTTCGGGAAGCCAAAAAAGTTTGTGTATTTTTTCAGCAAAAGAAATTCAGTCTGTGTATTTTTAAGGAATTTTCCCTTATATCAGCATGTTGAGAATCGTGACTATGAATTACATTTTCTTAATTTTGAAACTTCAATGAAAGATGGCTAATGCATATGTCATGATATTATGAAACTATATTTTTAGAAGTGTCTAACATCTGTCTCGTACATTTCCTAAAATACAAATCAGAAATAGTTTTTCTTTTTCGAGAACAGAAATTGTTTTTTTTTTAAAACAAAAATTTATGACATCTTAAAAGAACTCCCGATGTGTTTTCATTTAAAAACCTACTAGTAGTAATATAAAACTATATCTTCTTACATACAGTATTAATTTACGTCTCAGTTTATTGTGGACGTAAACTTCTTAACATCTATCTATATTCATAAACTAATGTATGTTTTAAACTGCTTTGATTAATTTGGTGGACCGCCTAAAAAACCACTATTTGATAAGAAAATGTTCAAATTCGATCAGAATAATGTAATTTAATTTACCCGAGATAGTCCAAATATTTTATTCGGAAGGACTAACTATAGACTATTTAGGAGTCAGACAAATTGTTGCTCAAAAGAAAAAGGAGTCAAACAAACAAGTGTCCAAATTCAAGTTTACAAAAAAAAAAAAAGTTTACATAGTGAATATTGTATTATAAAAACATAAAACAAAGTAATCTAATTGCAAGAAGAAACATTAAAATATTGTTCTACAAGTATTATATTTAATTCAAAGAATTAATAGTAACTAAAATGGTTAAACATATATTTTTCTTTTCAAAAAAAAAAAGAAGAAACAAAAAGAAAAAGAAAAAAGGATCTTAACGCAGTCAAAGCCTTTTTTAGCTTTGGTAACTGAATTTATAAATAATAAAATAATAAATAAACATACTAAGAAGAATAATTGCTTTCGTATTTGGATGTACTATATATTAGAAGCGAACCAGTCTCTCCTCACAACTATTCCTACTCTCTCACACCCCTAAATACAATACAGAACTTCTTTATAATCTTCCGACCAAAACTTCTCTCTTTCGTCGTATTACACTTTCATTCCTTTCGATGCAAGACTCTTCTCTTACCCGGCCGGAACGTAATCTCCGGTCACCGGCGCCGGCTCAAACCTTAAGCAGTTCAAAAACTAAAGAAGATCAAAAGGGTGGTTCTAAACATCCAAATTTTCGTGGGGTCAGAATGAGACAATGGGGAAAATGGGTATCTGAAATCAGAGAGCCAAGAAAGAAATCAAGAATCTGGCTCGGCACTTTCTCCACCCCTCAGATGGCGGCGCGTGCACACGACGTGGCGGCTTTAGCCATCAAAGGAGGCTCTGCTCACCTCAATTTCCCGGAGCTCGCTGGCCATTTGCCGAGACCGGCAAGCACCGATCCCAAAGACATTCAAGCCGCCGCCACAGCTGCAGCCGTTGAATGGAAAGCACCGGAGTCCCCGTCGAGCACGGTGACGTCACCGGTGACGTCATCTTCAGCCGCGGATGATGCTTTCTCCGACCTCCCTGATCTTTTGCTAGACGTGAATGATCACAAGGTCGATGGATTTTGGGACTCGTTCCCGTACGAAGAACCTTTCTTCATGGAAAATTATTAGGCCGGCAAAGTCCGGCCGGCGAATGATTTTTCCGGTAGTGATGGGACTGGTGTCTTTATGTAAGTTTTGTCTTTATGGGGAATTTTTTGGTTTTTTTATTCTTTTACGTGGGAGTAAGTTTCCAAATGTGTGACTTGTAAGTAAAGGTACTGGTTTAATTTTTTATTTTTTTGTAAAAAGCGGACGTGATTGACAAAAGGTTTTGTTCATTGCGTTGTCATTATCCAGACCTTTTAATATTTGGGTGGGTAAATATTTTTGGGCATCATTTGAGTGGGTAATTTATGTAAAGAACTTCGCTACAAATATATCTCATACAAATAAATAAATGGTAAATTTAGTTAAAAGAAACTGATTTATTAGTGTTCTTTTAGTATTCAGTATTCACATAATCATAATGTTGACAAAACCATGTTCTTTTAGTATTCTTTTTTATGTTCTTTTAGTATTCGCGGTTTACCATAATGTTTTTAGTATTCACATAATCATGTTTTTTTTGTAACTCACATAATCATGTTACTTTATTAATATTGTGCTAAGAGAGAAATATTTGACATGCTATAGTTTTTACCCATGTAATTTTGAATATTTACATCGATGAACAAATGGTTTCTCTAATTCTGCTTATAATAGGTAAGTTACCCATGTTTTTCTCTAACTCTTCGTGACTTAAAAAAAATTTACAAAAGACTTTAAAATGGCAACTTGACATAAAGGTTAGCATATAATTATTGACATTGTATTTGTTATTCGTTGTGTTCTCAATCTTAAAATCATGTCTCTAACTTTAATTGTAATACAAACTAGATTTTGACCCGCCCTTTAAAGGGCGGGTATATTTTTGTTTTAATTTAATTCTCATATTTGTGTATTTTTGTGATTATATTTGTATTTTTCTTTTTAATTATATTTGTGTAAATTTTAATCAAAATATATTTTATTAAATAATAACAGTTTAAAAACTGATCCGGTATACGCTTGGTTAGAGCTAGATTGCCGGTCGAACCCGCCAACCCGCGGGTTTCAGTTTTGTTTTGGTAACAAAATATGACCAGCACAATCCGCAAACAAATAATTTGTATCGGCATCCGTCCCATTTAATTTTGCGGTTATCTACGGGTTATAAATTTTTAAAAATAATTATTTAGTTTAATTACTATAACAAAAATATTTATAATAAAAAATTATTTACTTTTAAATTTAAATTGTTTTTTTTAAATTACCATATTTTTTAAAAAAGTGTTTACTTTTCTTTTTATTTTTATTTATTAAATAATTTTCGGGTTGGCTGGTACCCGCAATCCAAAATCTACCAAGTCGCACCCACCCCGGATAAAATACTCATAACCCGCATCCACAAATCAATTTCAAATAGTTGAACCAAATTTATAATCCGCCCTTAAAAGGATGGTATATTTTTGTTTTATATTTTTTAAGAAATAATTTTTATAAAATTCAGGCTGTAACCAATTATACCTCTGAATATTTTTTTTTTCTATCTCACATCTCTCAGCCTATAAATATAGCTGCAAAAATTATACAAAATTCGATATTAAGATTGGTATGATAAGAAGTTCGATATATATAGGCCTTTAAAATAGAAATTTAAGTTCCATGATAATGAGTTCGATATAAAAAATTATGACATTCCTAAAAAATAGGAATTTATCATTATGGAACTTTTTTATTGTTGTTGCAATTATATCTCGGCATATAAACAGTTATATATATATATATATATTGTTGCAGTTATATATATAGATTCCATGTATTTTTTAAAATTTGACTCAACTATTATCAATTAGTCATACTGCTAAATTAATAGAATAGATTACACATAATAATGACATAATAATTTTTCATACAATTAAAAATGGGTTTTGTATATTTTGACGCAATAAAAATAAAAAGATCTAATTTAGTTGTGAAAATCAGTTGTATTTTATTTTTAAAATCGTGACTTATGGCCCAATCTTAAACAAAAACCTAGAAAACAAAATCTAAGTTTGAGCGACTCTTTGTCCCAAAACAAAATCATGTAAGTCCTTTAAAGACAACTTAGAAGTTGCGTGATAGTAATGGTTTGAGGGAGTATCCATAAAAATCAAGTAATCGTTCAGTTTTAGGAATTTTTCAGGTAAGGCATAGTTTGTTTCTCGTAATTTGGGTTTATGGTCTGTTAATAAGGAAAATAGAGGATGTTTGACCAAAAAAAAAATAGAGGATGCTGAACTCGAAATTCACTAATGGTCTGAAAATATTCATGATAATCCAGTGGTTGTTTGGTTTTAGTAATTTGACAATTAAGTTTGAGTTAGTTTTAAGTTACAAAAAAAAAGGTTGAGTTGGTTCTCACAATCTGGGTTACTGGTAATCATGAATAGTTTGAGGAGTATTCATGACAATCAAGTAGTTGCAGTTCTAGGAATTTTCAGATAAGGTAGAATTTGTTTTTCAAAATCTGGGTTTTGTTCTGCTAATCAGGAAGATAGAGGTTGTTGAACTTGAAATTCATGAATTGTCCGAGGAATATTCTGGGTTTTTGTTCTGTTAAATCAATGAATTAATGTTGAGTGTTGTGATGAAAAAGAGACGTAACTGTTGTTGTTAGATAAACAGAGAACGTGGTTATTTTGATTTATTTAGATGCAGTTATAAAATATTTATTTTATTTTTAATTAGGTAATGTGGGTTATAAAAAAGTGGACACAACTTTATTAATAGGACAAACTGAAGAATTAATAGAATAGATTTGATCCCGAAAACCCAAAACGCAAATCTATCAGAACCAAACCCGTATGGATATCCGAAAACTCATCCCTAGTCATTATTATATATCGTATATGTGTCATCATATAATTAATCATATTTTATATGTACCATCATATAAATAATCATATAATTAATAGTATTTTATATGTACCATCATATAAATAATTATATATATGATATTTTTAAAACTTAAGATGAAATATAAAAACCATAATTTGAGTTGGTATTTGAAATTGGGTTTTGTATTGTATTTTTCTTATATATGTTGAAAATATTTTTATAATGGTTATTGGAAAATAGTTTAGTAAATTAAGAAATAAAATAGTTTGCAAATATATAGGTCTGATTTACAAATATCGTTATAATTGTTCGCCCAGATTATGGTAACAGTCGGATTTATGAGGAATGATATGATATTTTATTACGATTTTTGATTGTTTAGTTAATGTTGGTAATTAAACCACATGGACGGATCCAATAAAATGGGCCACGACTTACGAGAATTACAAAAATTGGTTAAAAGCTTATCCAAACTAAGAATACTTGTACTTGTTTCCAAACAAATTTAACTAAGAATACTATCCTTGTTTCCAAACATCTCCAATTTGTACTTCAACTTTAATAATATAGATACCACTATATGCAGGTTAAAAAGTTTAGTGGGCATTTGATTTTGTATTTGACTCTATATGACTATCACTTCTGTTATTGTAACATGTATAAAGGTAGCTGATACCAAGCGTTTTTGGGTTAATAATGATTGTTGTAGTCACTAAAACATTATGAATGCATATTCAATTTTTATATATATTAGTAAGTTAAATAAGAAAATAATGATCCAAAAATATATATTATATAGAAGAAGATACAAATAAATGTGAAAATTTGAAACAATATATTCAAAAAAAATAAACAGCAAAATTATTATGTTTTGAAAAATGATAGACACACCTCATATATATTATAATATATACTAATTTAGAATTAAAAATAAAATATTTATATAAAAATAAATGAAAACAAACAGTGCGGATAGATATCTAGTTGATAAATTAATTTAGCAACCATGACCGGATGACCAGAGTAGGTCGAATAAAAAGAGAATAATGGTAAATTAGAACGAGAGATACTTTATGGTCTTTTCGGTCTTTTTCCATTTTCCATTTTGATTTTCTCCTTTTCCGTATAATCTTATTGGCCTGCACAAAGTGGAAAATTAAAGGACCCATTGGCCCATTTATTAATTAAATGTGTGGTGTATTTAATGTATTTTTAGCTAGTTCTTATTTTTTTCATCACGTTCATATTGTATCGATTTTTTTTCTAAACTTTAATCAAGGTCTCGTACTACTTTACCAAATAAAATAGACATATATATATATATATATATATATATAGCATAACTGTCCGAATTACATATTGAACGAATTATGAAACATATGAATCATTTAGATGTTTACTTCACACTGTGTTTAGATAAGTATGAATGCATTCATAATATTTTTCGTTATCTAAGTTTGCTATTTTTTTCTTGCTTACTAAAGAAGCATACAGAGTGTTGACATAAGAAAACGTATAGTGTAGCATAATATTTTTTGGTTCAAATGTGGATATGATAATGAAATAGTCGAAATGTTTTCGTTTAAAACTTTGTTACGCATTTGGACAGGTCAATAAATTTTCCAAACTATCACTGTTTTTATGTTTATAAAAAACGTAGAAGGTGAGCTGGCTTCTCTCGTATCCTCTTTGTTCTTTTCTAATAATTTTGCAACACATATATCTATCTTATTAAAATAGGAACATTATAACTTCTTCTAGGTAGAATTTTAAAAGTGGACCTCATATATTTAAATTAAATGACTCATTCTTTATATATAATACGTATCATAGTTTAACTTTGCATTGATGTATTTCCTTAAATACAGTTCTTCTTTTTGTCCATATTCCATATATAACTTTTACATTTATTACATGTCGATTTAAATAAGATATATACTAAGAATACTAAAAATATTAATCGTTCTAGAATTACCCCATACAATTCATTTTAAGTTAATCAGTATACTTTCATTGGCCATATTGATTTTATTGGTGCGAATAATATTAGGTAGATAAGTCATAGACACATACATAAAGATATGACTATTTTTATAACTACGTGGGCCTAATCTACTTTCTGAAACAAATAACACATAACTTCATATATTGTATAGAATATAGTAATATTGTATAGTATTATACTTATACAATAATACTAAAAACAAACCAAACTGAAATATAATATACATCGAAAATGCTTTGAACCATTGCACACCAAATATATTAGACCTGAGAGATAAAATCCACTTTAAAATTAAGTAATAATTATTTTAAAAATTAAATTTCGTAATGTACAAAAAAGTAAGTTTTATATAAAATTGTGTGTTACAATAAAAAGACACAACTCGCGTTTGCAAAATGTTATTTTTACATACGGAAGACAGTTTTGATATTGTTCTTTAAACACAAAATTGAATTATACAAACTCGATACTACAAAAACTAAACAATATATAATACATTTTAAAAGTAAAATCCGTGCAGGTACGCATATGTTCATATAAATATTATGTTACACATATTTTCATATAAATAATACCCCAATGTAAGTTTTGTATGATAAATGTTGAAAATACAAAATATATAGCACTATATATTTTAAATAATATAGAAAAATCTACTTCACGTTATCATAAAATTTAAAAATCAAATTTAGTAATTAAACACATTGCTTATTTAAATACATTAGTACACATTGTTATTTATCAAAATTTTGTATTAATACACATTGCGATCATGTATAACATTTAGTAAAAACAAAAATAAAAAAAAAATTGACTCCCGCTCGGTCGAGCGGGTCATGATCTAGTTTACTTTTAAATTCTCCAACACACGTATTTACGATATTTTTTTGTCCGCTGCCTTGGACTAAACACATTTTATTGTTGATTAGGAGATTTGATCTATTAGAGCATGCCCTAGTGAATTTGTATGGGAGTTCAAAAAAAGTATTTTTATTATTATTTTCTTTCTGTTTGGTTTTTTCTTTCTAAAAAAAATAATAATAATAATCGAACTAATCGCGGACGCTATGTATTGTGGGATCCGCGAAATAGTTATGAATCGAGTTCACCGGAAAGAATTCTTCCCACACAGGTTCAAGTTGATGAGATTATTTTAATATTTTTTGTCTGGGAAATTGTGTGAACTTTTCTTTAAAATTTTCAATGGATATGCTCTTAGATTCATTTTTTTAGGACGAGATTTAGATTATGTATTTTAGCTTTTATATAGCAAGTTTATATAACTAATTTCAATTCATTTAGGTAATACAAAGTTTTAACTATTTTTGTATTAGTTATGAAAAGACCATTTTGTATCGAAAGATTATAAATTAATTACATTTACGATCCACCAAATTAAAGAACAAGTATTTCCTGGCGATAAAAATATGAAGCATTTTTTATGTAGGGAAATACTTGTTGGTAAAATACTAAGAGAAAATAGTTCAAGAAGACATAATATTTGTTGCTTTCTACAGTTTTTTTTTTTTGCAAACATTTTTGCTTTCTACAGTTGAAAATTAAATATAACAAACCTAATAAACTAAAAAGGTGTTAGAATATAAAACTGACTCCACTTTATTATGCAAACTTATATAGTTATAACTTATAACTTATAACCAGGTTTAAATTCACATTGTGTTGTTTTTATTTGTTAGCAACTTAGCATGTCCCGCAAATCCACAAGTATAAATAATATTTTTGATAAGTTGAAAAATTTAGATCCATTTAAGTTATTCGACATTAGTGATTAGTTGAACAGAAACATATACTTTTAGCACTAAATTCATAATAAATGTTTTTCTTGTAAATTACTTAAGAAATTCAAACATTTCATTCAAATCAAATCATATATATATGACTAATGACTAAGACGCATTGAGTCGCAAGTTCAAACACGCCAATGAATGATATTGTGGGTTTTGTACGGACGTTAGTTGTATATCCTGCTGTGAATTTAGCAGCAAATGTCAGAAACATCATTCTTCTAATATAAATTTAATAAATAGTACTTTCCACATAATAAATTTAGTAGAAATATCGTGAAACGATAACGATTTTTATAAAATCACGTATATGTGGGATGGTGTGAACCGTGTGTTGCAAATACCAAATCAACATCATTGTTAAATAACAACAACAATTTTGAATGAGTATGATTGAGATTTGATGCTGCATTCCTTATTTTGTTCAATTACGGATGTCATGTCAATAACGATTTTCATTTTTTTTGTTCCACCGGTTTTTCAAATTTGTTTATGTAAATTGATTTGATTATACCTAACTGTCAATAATAATTCGTTGCGTTTAGAAACTAATACATGTTCATGTTGGCTATATGGATTGTTTTTGGACCTAAGCGGCTGGCTAGGTACAAATAAAAATGGAATTATTTGCTTTTCCACAAATTACTTCGTTGTTATAGTTGATGTTCATAAATAATTTTTGTTAGCAAAATCCTAAATTACTTTCATCTTTTATAAGCATATTCCAATGTCTCTGTTTCGTCTTGTGTAAACAGAGAACCACGTAGTAGTACACTGCCTATAAGCCAACTCGCTCGACCCATATTATCTAGCTCAAACTAAAGAAGAAAAAGAGAGAACTAATATCGAGATGTGGAAGAACCGGTCGACGTCTTCTAATCAAAGACTCACAAATGTTGTACAAAAAAATCACAGGTACACGGGTTCATTTGTATGTTGTATAAGTAATGATATTCTAATAATTTTAAGAGATGATTTTGAATATCTTGTTTGAATTTATTTAAATCATTTTAGGTTTCATTTTAAGTTTGAGAAAAATTAACATGACATCTTAGAGATCGAGTTTGGTTAAGCTCCTTTGCGGTTTTGAAGCAATAACATAATACAGCGATGCGAGAAGACATAAACGTCATGCTTAAGCTTATATCAGTCACAATGTTGACATCGTTGTATACATCATGATTATACCACCGTCAAAATATAGTTTGGCATATTTCAAAAGATATATTGAATGATAAAAGTACTGATTATAAACATGTTTTTTTTGAAAAAAAGTTGACAAACTAGTTATTATTCAAATGATCAAGCCATGAAGCAATACTAACATTACTTAAATAGACATATACAAATCTATAATATAATATTGTAAGTATTAATATTTTTACATCCAATAACATCGACATGTACACATAAATTTTACTATCCATATGTACAATGAATTACAAAAATGCAAACTATACACCGATTTTCAAACATCAATATGTGACTTCATTAGTAAAACTACAAATTAACAAATTCATTACTATTCAAAGGATCAAGCGAATATATAATAGTTAGGTAACAACTAAGCCATTTGCAAATAAAACAAATACATAACATCTAAAATTACTCTCATATGAAAATATGGATCAATCAAGAGTTTCCTTCTTAAAGCAGCGTATCTAACAAACAACATATAAAAATAAAAAATTTAGCCTAAAGATAGAATGTTCTTATGGATAGAATGTATGTATAAAGAAAGTCGAAACCTTCTTCTGGAATCAGTGGTGAGTATATGAAGCTCACCAATGGTGGAGGAGAAGACGGCCAGATTTTGAGGTTGATTTTCCATCAGACGTGATGCGTTGGAGCGAATGAGAGATGAATTTCTGGTCTGTGTCTCATGTGAAGGTGTTGTGGTGGAGAAACCTTAATTTATTGGTAGTATCCTATATGAAGATGCTTAGTGGGTGAATTTCTTGATTTTCACAGTCTAATCCATGGTAAACGATATTCCTTCTATATCATTTTTGCCGTCATTTACGTCTTCACCGTTTACGTTACCAGCATATACGCCACTATCACACCACCATCAGAAATATAACTTGAATATCTAAAAAGATAGATTAAGTAATAGAGATAATGATTAAATAAAAGTTTTTAAAAAAAAATATTTGAAGAAGTAGATTTCAATTTATAAAAATGAAGCATTTGAACAAGGAAGACGAAGAAAGAAAATGACGAAGATGAATGTTTCTTTAAAAAATAGAATGAATCTTGACTATTGAAATTAAAAATACATAACTAAATCTAATGGTTAGAAAATGAGATAGATATGTCTTGTCAAATGTTTCAAATTTAATTTAGGAAGAAAGATGTGTGGTGAAGGTTAGTTTGTACTAATACACTGGTTTTGCAGGGCTCATTTAGTTTTTTTAAAAAACGTAGTTAGCTTGTATTCACAAAAAACTATCTAGAATCAATAACTGTCTTACAATGTAATAAAAAATTATAAACTATGAGTATAATTCTTTCATTTTTTCCTGTTATATGGGTTAAAACAATATTGAATAAGAGATGTTCTAAACACAATTATAGAGACAAATATAGATATGTGTTGAAAAATGCATCAAAATGTGAAATAGTTATTTTTAATGAAGAATAGTTATAGAAAAACCTGCACATATAATTATATTTCCCCTAAATTGAAATAAAAGAAATCATTTCAATTAGTTATTTTTAAGTCTGTGTCACCCAAATAGCTCTCGAAAAAGAAAATGACCAAAATAGTTTTTATTTCAAGTTTTTAATATTTTTTTTTTAAAAAATTGAAATTTCATCCCCAAAACTTCACCCCTTAACTTAAAATCCTAAATTTAGATTAATTAACCCTAGAAATATAAATATATATTTACCTTATTCTACTGTATTTCTCTTAAAATAAAGAGAAAACCATAAAAGATAATAAAATAACAAATATAATTCATAAACAACCCAATTGGGTTTTCTTATTCAAAAACCGATTAGATAGAAAACATGGACGCAAAAATATAGATATGTTTTCTTATTCTAATGGAGAACGCGCATTCCCTACAAATCAGGAACAGGAAGCAGATTACCACTTAATTATTTGCAAATAATATGAGATTAAAATGAGCATAACATAGTGTTCATAACGTGGATGTTGCTCTCTCACACGTGAAGTTTCCAAAACCGGTCTCAAACAACTTTAGATAAGTTCTGCAACATGAATATCATGTCAAGAATTAGATCGGTTTAGTATAATATATAACAAATCATCATAATATAACTAAATCATAGATCTGACCTCTCTTTTCTCTTTGATCAATCGTAGATCTGACCTCTCTTTTTTTTTGTCAATCGTAGATCTGACCTCTATAAATGGGATAATGATCTTTTCTTTTAGACACCCTTCAGAACAGATGTATATGATTTCCGGATTAGAGATCTTCAGAAAGAATGGGCCTATACATCGAGATTGACAACAGTCACATAACGGTCGAGAACAGTGGTTGTTAGGAACCACTTCAAATTTGCAGTACCGACGGTATTTTATCATGCGTCTTGGCATGAGAAAAGAGAAATCTCCAAGAACACACTGGACATGCAATGTGACCCCAGAGTGAGAGCAAGTGTAGAACCAGTCTTTCGGATTTGTTTCACCCTCACAAATATCACACCAGTATTTACCATTTGGATCTTCGCCATAACATAAGGTAAGAGGAGGCTCATCCTCTTTATGCTTCACCACCCTTGGCAAATTAAAGCATCGGAAATCCAACGCAAAGTCACAATCATCACAAGAGAGCATATGTTGTGACATCTCTCCCCTTAGGTGGCATGCACGACACCTCCGAGACGCTTTCTTATCATTATAATATACAGCAGGGTGGTCGTGGAAATCATATGATTCCAGTTCCGAAAACTTACCGCAACGCACGTCTATACTGATTCGATATGCCACGTACCTGAAACCGCTGAACATTGTTTTACATGCGTAACACTCAAACGCTTCGTAGGAATCCATGTCGGGAGCATATAGTTTGAACTGTATGTTCCGAAACGGAAGTCGTTTTTTCCTTGGAAGATTCGCGCATGTCTCGTGGAGGATGAAATCACATTGCTCGCAGCTGTATATCGGATCAGAACCGACGGGAGAGACGCATGCTTCACATCGTGTTTTTTCATCACGAGTTGTGACATCACTCTCTAGTCGAAGAATATGATTTTCATGGCTGAAGTGCTTTATCAAGTTATCACCCACCACCTCGAACGGTGGGATAACTTCTTCTTCAGGGATCCCTTCGAGCTCGACTCCATCCCACACTCTGTGTTTTGTCGGGCATGACGAATGAACAACAAAATCAGGACAAGTGGAGCAAGTATAACCTCCGCAGTACTGATCAACACTTTGGTGACAGACTCCACATTTCAGATTCCCACGCCCGATATGATCGGTGAGAGAGATGCGGTGAACGTGGCGGTTGATGTTTATGACGCGAGGCAAGTCGATGCAATCTCTATGAACTAAGAAACTGCACTGAATACATGAATAAGGACTTCGATCGCCTTGCATCCCACAAACATTACAAGTAAACGAGACTCGTCTTGACAAGAGGGAGAGCTTATGCCTATGGGTCTTGGTATGTTGGACAGTGAGCGGTGGAGGATTCTTCTTGCAGTAAATACATATGCTAAAGTTGCATTTGGAACAATGATATAGCACATGCTCTGATTCTTCTCCACACAGAACACATGTCTTCTCAGCGTTTTCCGGAAGTGATTCAGATGTGAAGAACTCAAGAACATGACTAGAATGAGACGAATGGTTTACCTCTCTTGAATGATTGACGCAGTCCAAGTGAAAAACATCTTTGCAAGTAAGGCATTCATAAGGATATCCTTCTTCGATATGACTCTTGCATATTTCACAAGGATCCATGAGCGGTGCTTCCTTTGTGCGGACGAGTGAATGCTCATGGAACATCGGATGCTCAATAGCTGGAGGCGGCGGCAGTTTTTGTGCACAAGCCATATCGATGACAAAATGGCATATCCCACAGCAATAACCACTTCTGATTAAACGTCCGCACAAATGACATCGTTTGTAACCTGTCTTGGCGTTGAAAGTCAGAGGATGTTCAGGGTGAGAAGGATGGTTGATTTCTGATGGTGACTCGCCACACTCCTTATGGAACCAACCACCAGGGTTAGCGTTATTGTAACACCCGGAATTATTGCAACAGTAGCCTCCGTAGATGTGACCTCTTACACGACAACCTTCACAACGAGCATAAAGAAATCTAGTTGAAGGGTACAAAGGATGTTTGTGAATTGGTAGTTTTAGTGCTGCTGATACTTCCATGGTTGGATCGATTTGTTAGAATCAAAGGGGATTTTATATTTTTATTTTTTGGTTTTTTGGCTTTCTATCTTTTCATTGGCACTATAACTTCATCCAATATTCAGATAGATCAACACTCGCCACAAGAAAAAAAAACGCAAAAAAACACAAAAAAACGCAAAACACCAAATAATGGCTTTGAATAGTCTTAATATTCAATATTGGCCTTAAGAGATGAGACTTTGTATAACGCTCCGACCGCCCACGGCTAATGGACCATCCCATCCGACGGTCGGTCGTTAATTTTCCAAGGCTCGAAATCATTATTTACTGACCCTGCAATCACCACCCGACCTTTCTCCGTGCTTTGGCCTCACTCACACGCTATCGCGAATCACTTCCCGATAGGTCACCCATCCTTCCACTACTCCAGCTCAAGCACGCTTAACTCTGGAGTTCTTTCAGGATGTGTTCCGGAAAAGGTAAGTCAACTTTGGTGACATAGGTAGCCAAATCAATTCTCTTAAGCCTTTTCGTATATCACAATTCGGGATGTTACAATTCACCCCCTCTCAAAGAACGCAACGCCCTCGTTGCACCCCACGACAGGTCTCAAAACGCCTCTCAGGTCAGAACTGAGACGGCTAACCAGCTCTGGTACCACTTATAACGCCCCGACCGCCCACGGCTAATGGGCCACCCACGCCCGCTCTCTCGGCCCGTGGGCCCCATCCCATCCGACGGTCGGTCGTTAATTTTCCAAGGCTCGAAATCATTATTTACTGACCCTGCAATCACCACCCGACCTTTCTCCGTGCTTTGGCCTCACTCACACGCTATCGCGAATTACTTCCCAATAGGTCACCCATCCTTCCACTACTCCAGCTCAAGCACGCTTAACTCTGGAGTTCTTTCAGGATGTGTTCCAGAAAAGGTAAATCAACTTTGGTGACATAGGTAGCCAAATCAATTCTCTTAAGCCTTTTCGTATATCACAATTCGGGATGTTACACTTTGAATTTATGCAAATCTTTTCTTTATGTACAGACATAATTAAGGACGATGTCAGGAATCAGGAACATGATCAGAAGAAGTTTGGTTCTGATTTACAAGGTTGAACCAAATGGAGTGAAGTATCATATGAAACACATCGTACCTTCTAGGTTTAGTGCTCCACAAGAAATGTCTCTGAACCATCTTCACGTTCATCTGCATCTTCACATATCTCCTCATCGGGATCTCCAACAGTATCTCCTTAAGCCGTGGAATCTCCTTCTCCGGCACAACCACCGAGAACGCAGACCAATCAAGCAACTCACCGAACGGCAAAACGAAGTTATCAGCGATGATTACGGGTACGCACTCGTAGTATATAGCCTCAACGATGCGTGGACTGTTCACTTCGTAACCCATTGGACATAGACAGTACTTGCTCGACTTCATGTGCTGCACGTAAGTCATTTTACGAGCTACGTTGTGTGGAAGCGGGCCGTATATTTTCATGTCCACGTCTTTGTTTCTCCAGTGTTTTAGAAGCTGTGGACGGACACGACCGTGGAGTTTTCCGGCGAAGAAGGCGAGGATCGGACGTTGAGAAACTCTGTTTCCATTTCCGATGTAGCGGAGTGGCTTCCCGGCGTTTCTTATGGAAGTTTCCGGTAGAGAAACGTCTTTTCCGGGGACGAAGATTCCGTCTGATAAATCTGTTAGCTCCAGGTGCTCGTTCACTGTGTAAGGACCCTACACAAACGATAAAAATATAAAATAAGATCTGAAGGTCGCGTGTTCGATGCCACGCTCACCCGCAAATAATTAAAGAAAACATTTTCAATACCCAATCGTGGCAAGCGACGAGGGAATGATCTGATCCATGAGTGCGGTTCCAATAAGGGTACTTGATGGAGAGCATGTTGACATAGTCTCTAAGAAAGATCGATAAAGGTTTGATGTTATGTGATCCGGGGACAAAGATAGCATTCTGAAGCTGTTTCACACTGTATGGCATGTAAAACAGGTGGGCCTTCTCAGGGTTCTTTGTGACAAACTGTGTGTTTGACTCCATTAACTTCATGAACCAACCTTCTGAAGCGTATATACCGTTCAAATGCGGTTGGTGGAATATTGGTTTCTCTCCGTCAGGGTATATGTAGACCTTTAGTATTAGTTCCATAAGCTCATAACTCCTATAAGACAATGGTGAAAACATGTTTGTGTTAGTGGTTGTAAAAGTACCCGGGTCCTTTAGAAACTGTACCTTTTGAAAACAGAGAGGTTGCGAAACACGGGAGCAAACAGTTCCGTGTCATTAACGACATCAGGGGCTCGTTGAATCTCTAGTTTTGCAAAACCTAAAGCTTCCTTTGGTGACAAGGAAATAGCATGTCTCTGCTTAATTCAAGTGGAAGTGACTTGAGATGAGAGGAAGAAAAACAAAGAGAGAAAACTTTAAAAACGGCCTCTAATGATTATGATATATCGCTTGATAACCTCTGAGGAAGAAAGAACATGCCGTGGTACTGGTGGAGGATCCGGGAGTATAAGCTCGTCTTTTGTCTTCTTTCTTTTGCTCCTTTTTCGCATTTTCCTCTGAAGATCGATTTTGGTTTCTTGTTCTACAACTCTTCCTTTGCTGAACCATTCAGAAGAATTCAATTCTATCACAGGAGTTGTTGTAAGAGCAGGAAAGCTTTCAACCTTTGCTTCACTAACAATTTGGATATTCAAATGAAGAGAACCGTTCAAGTAAATAGGCAAAGAAGAAGAAGACTCGGTTTCTTCTTCGTCGGTGAAGATTGAAAACGTGGGTGTGTGAAGCAAAACAACAATGGTGGTCATTATAGAACCAAGAAGAAACGCGTTTCTCCATCTGATCCTTTGCTTCCTTAAACCCTTCATCGAAACCTCTATCAACATCCTCAAATGGCTCTTGATCTTCACCCTCTAGAACACTCCATATCATTCACCAGTATATCCCGTCAGGTTCCTTACAAACCCTAAATCCATTTTAGATTCCAGTAACTTCAAGAACAAGCATAAACACACCAAAACCTAATTCCGGAGATGTAAAGAGACTTCGCATTTGTGTGTGTGTGTGTAAGAGAGTAAATTGTCGAGTGTGGTACCTTGATGTTTTGGGGTTCTCGATCTGGATATTGGAGAGAAGAATGGATCGCAGATTTTTCTCGATCCAGAGGGAGAGAAAACGCGAGATGCTGATAACGGTAATGTTTATGTATATAATAGCTTCATTATGTATAATTAACTGTTATATATTTCTGATTTTAGAAGTAATCAAAATCGGATCAAATCATGTTCTATACTTTCTACTTTCGTGTGCATTACGCCAGTCTAACCTCTATGATCTTTTTTTCTCTCTAATTATCCATCTTTTTTTTGTGTCGGTATTTAAGAACATGTCGTCAATTGAAGGCTAACTTTTTTCTTTTTTTCTTTAAAGACATAGATTAAATAATGAATGTATGATCGTTTATTCCCGAGGATAGGGCATTTCTAACGCACGTAATACGTATCACCATCTCTCATTTGCAGGCAATTTCCTAAGTCGTTTTGTTGTATAGTCCATGGTCTCTTTCATTTTAGTATTGAATCTGATGGAGAGGATATGAAGCTTCCTATAGTGAAATACGAGTATACGACTATACATCTCTTTCATCATTCGAACTATTTCCAACATTTCCATCCAAAATATCTGCAACAAGTCACAATTTCGTTTGGCTATATAAAAATACTCCAATACTAAAATTGATATATTCTAATTATTCTTTTGGTTCAAGTCCTGAGCTAGAGTATATAGTCAAATCTAGAATTTTTTTTTGGTCAAACTAAATACCTAGATTATATCTAAATGTGTAGACCATGTGTCAATATTTGTTTTATTGAAGAAATCAATAAAACTGTAGAGCAAAATTCAATTGAGGCAAATGTATGTATTTAATGTTTGTTTGTTAGTTGTGTGGATGAATAAGTTACAATTTCTTAGACCTTTAGTCGTATTCCTATAATTCTGATATTTCTTTTCCATTTAGTAATTTCTACATCAAGTAACTAAAATTGGTTTTAATCTAGAAAATAAGTACTATTGTATCATGGGCAAATGCGCTTGCAGCCCTATATGTTAATCTTGATAATAAATCAATCTATCTAGTTCCGAGAGAGCCAAACAAGTGTCATACTTAACTGATATGCCAAGATTAATATCACTTCCACAATCAATATGTTTGTATTTGCCAATCTATGTGTATTTTCATTTAAGCACTTTCTTTGTTTTCTTTTAATAGTCGAAGTGTATTGTTCGAAATCCAACTAACTTTTTAAATGACAGTGCCAACGAAGATCTGACCTCCAATTTTCTATCAAGGTTTTACATCAAATCAACTCTTATCAGTAAACTACCACTAACTCGTTCTATTTTCTTTGCTCTGGTAATGGTTTTGATTTTTGCTTTGCTTAATCATTGAACCAAAGAGTTGAATAATTCGATGAACTGTTCTTCAAATCAGAGTTCCAAATGATAATTCATACTGTACTGTTTTAAGGTTTAGATTTTCGACCACATATGATAAATATATCTTCTTCTTACTGTTGTGTTTAAAAAGTATTTGTTGGCTAAAATATTTCGGAATCATGTATAAACACTTTCATATCCAACACAAATATATTCTTTGTCTCAATGACAAAACAAACATCTGCTAGTTTTTTTTTTTGGTCAAAGATATCTGCTAGTTTGATCAAATATTTATCGTTTTGTATTTTTTTTTCCGTTCAGATGATGAGTTAATGTTTTAAAGTTCAAACGTAGATTTAATGTTCTAAGATCAGACTGACCGATATATATGTTGTTTGTTTTCAATCTTAATTAATTAATACAATAAATAACATTGAAATTAACCTTGAAATTTGTACAACTCTTAAGTAAGATTGAATTTTAAATCAAGCTGTTATAGATCTTATGAAAAATTCTTTAATTATCATTAACTAGGTTTGAAAATGAGAGTTGTTTTTTTTTGAAACAGACAATGAGAGTTATTTATTACGAGATTATTCATTTAAATTTAAGTAAATTGTTTATATGTTTTATATTAATATAACAATATTTTTAATAACTATTTATATTTAAATAATTATTTAAACTATCCAAATAAAAAATAAAATAAAAATAAAAATAAAAAAATATTTTTGAATAGTTTCAAATTATATGTTTTTATATTTAATTTTTATAATAATGTTTTGATTTTTTTTTTCAACTTAAAAAAATTCATATTTTATTTTAAATTTCAAAATGCCTTTTCATTTTAAATTTTTTTTTTGAAATTTTAATTTTTTAAAAACACAATAACAATAATTAAGTTAAATAAACACAATCACTTAGAGATCCCATAACTAGAAATATATGAATAGTTATTAAATAAATATAGTTATATTAATATAAATAATTATTTAAATACATAATAAAAATAAAAATATTTTAATAGTTTTAAATTATATATTTTCAAATTCAAAAATTTTATAATAATTTTCGAAATTGTTTTTCAAATTTTCTTTTTAAATTTAGAAAATAATTTTTGATTTTCATAATTTTTATTTTGAACTTTTTAAAACACAATAACAATAATTAAGGTAGTTAATCACAATTACTTAGAATTTATTAATTGTGTGGAACTAACTTTAGATAAGTATATGACTAAAAATCTATTAGATGTAAGCAATAACAATATATAAAACAAAAAGTAATCTAGGTTAGCACATTGGCTGAGTGCGTGCCACAGTAATTTCTTAACCCAGGTTCAATAGCCTCCCTCTAAAGATATAATTTTTTTTTTGGGTAAAATGTGAATATTATATCAAAATAAAAAACGTTGTTTTACAAGGCTTTACAAGCAAAAAGTTACATAAAGTTCAAAAAATAAATTAAAAACCAGATGGAACTAGATAAACTATGAATTTGTGACCCACTGGAGGCTTACTAGATAAACCGAAATCATTGGGCGAGAAGTCTTCAGCATCGCTTATGGAGTAAACGAGCCAGGAGGACATCCCGAAGTGATCTCTCGATCTTCCGTAAAAGAGCCATCGTGTTGTCGGAGACGTTGGCATGGAGTCTGCTGTTTCTCTCCCTCTAAAGGAAGTACATGACTAGCACTGTCAAGTCATGTAAGCACGTAAGCACCGTCAAGTCCACGTAAGCATCCATTACCAACGGAAACACGGTCAATGTATGAATTGACCTTAAATTTTTGGTTGATGTATGAAATTTGAATAAATCTTGTGTTGATGTATAATTTAACACATATATCTAATATATTTATTAATCGGGACCTTTTGTTGATTCATGAATTGACCGATTTCCGACTAACAGTAGACCTAACTAACAAAGATATTCTATTTTACTAATTTAATAAATAAAAAAGGTTGTAAAGCTTAACGAGGCAATCGTTACCACAAATAAAAGAAACTAAAACATTAATTTCTGATTAAAAAGGTGACAAATTACCAAGTTATTTTTTCTTTTGTAAGAAACCAAGTTGTTATTTGGAACGTCTTATAAGATGATAACAGATAAATATGTTATTTCCTCCTCTCATGTACTTTTACAAACTATGATATTATTGATGAACCTTCAAAATGAACGTTTTGGTGAAGAATATGAAGTGTATCCTTAGTGAAATCAAAACACTTGATGACTCTATAATGTTGAAAGATGCATCTTATAATCGAGAGAAGCGAGATGAAATAATGCTATCTTAGAAATCTGGTGATAATTTGATCAAAAAAAAAAAGAAATCTGGTGATAACTTGAAGCCCATTGTAAATGGATAATGGGCCGTTATTTATTTAATTTATCTGCCCAATTTTTTTCCTAGTGCTCCTCCACTGGATTTAAAACCCTAGCTCTTACTTTAAATCAGTGACGAACCCTTCCTTGCGCCGGTTCTGTGCGGCTGTTCGAAAATGGGTAAATCGTCCTTCTCATCCTTCGTCTAGATCCGTTTCTTGCCATGTCTTTTTTTTAGAATCTCTTATGCTGTTGAAATGATACATGTTCTATGAATCTGCTGTTTCGAACATTTTGGTATCTTAATGATTTCGATGGTGAAACTGTAGGTGCGTACAAGTATGTGTCTGAGCTATGGAGGAAGAAGCAGTCCGATGTGATGAGGTTTGTGCAGAGGGTGAGGTGCTGGGAGTACAGACAGCAGCCCTCAATTGTCCGTCTCGTCAGGCCTACTCGCCCCGACAAGGCTCGTCGTTTGGGTTACAAGGCCAAACAGGTAATTTTTGTTGTGTCCTAATAATAACTCGTCTTTTGAATCTTTGTTCTGCTGTCCGAAGATGTAGCTCTTGTTCCGACTGGTTGTACAATATAACATTCATCTTGCTTTAGACTCACTACTCAGTTACTTATCTG
The DNA here is from genome assembly GCF_000801105.2 of Raphanus sativus. Taxonomy (NCBI): domain Eukaryota; kingdom Viridiplantae; phylum Streptophyta; class Magnoliopsida; order Brassicales; family Brassicaceae; genus Raphanus; species Raphanus sativus. Next base: position 7,592,743 of record NC_079514.1, read on the forward strand.
GTTTTGGGGTGTTGATTTGTGTAAGGGCTTTGTGGTGTACCGTGTCCGTGTGAGACGTGGTGGACGCAAGAGGCCAGTGCCAAAGGGTATTGTCTATGGTAAACCCACAAACCAGGGAGTGACCCAACTCAAGTTCCAGAGGAGCAAGCGTTCTGTTGCTGAGGAGCGTGCCGGAAGGAAACTTGGTGGCCTAAGAGTCGTCAACTCCTACTGGCTCAACGAGGTATTGCTACTTCTCTCACTCTCTTACATGCTATTCTTGGTATAGATGTTAACTTGTTCAAGCTTTTGAATTAGGATTCGACCTACAAGTACTACGAGATCATCTTGGTTGACCCGGCACACAACGCTGTGCGTAATGACCCGAGAATCAACTGGATCTGCAACCCGGTTCACAAGCACCGTGAGCTCAGAGGACTTACATCGGAGGGAAAGAAGAACAGAGGACTGCGCGGAAAGGGTCACAACAACCACAAGAACCGCCCGTCTCGCAGAGCTACATGGAAGAAGAATAACTCTCTCTCTCTTCGTCGTTACCGTTGATTGCCTTTTGCTATCATCATTGTTTCATGCTGTCCTTTTATCGTATGTTTGACTTATGTTTTTACAAATTTTGGAGACTAATACAATTGCGTTCGGATTATGTTTTTAAGCTAAAACACTTTATATCTGCCTCCTTGTTACGGTTTTGATAGAACACTCGAAACTGCTCTATATATTCAACTAAATTCACAGTACGAACGTTTTGAAGATCGTTCATATACATGTTTCTGCATAAAGTCCCACAGCTTGTTAAAATGTTCTAAGTGTTTTAGCTATTCATTGTTCTAGTTTCCCTAACTATATAAACTTTAAAACCATATCTACTGGTATTGTGTAATGTGTGGAAACTGTTAGTAAGAATCCTAATCTAAGCATGTCGATAACATTTCATTTACCACAAGAGACGAGAAAAACAAATTTAAAAAGCGAAAAAAAATAATACAAATGAACCAAAACTCAGTCTTATATTTAATGTTTCAACCTAAGAGAAGAGGTTGTGTTACATAACAGACCTTGCATAACCTAACCAAGAAGAATAACGAAAAGTTACTCATGTTTCTAGGTTTATTAATCTCTTATCGAAGTATCTCTTGCCAACCCATGTCAAAACAAGAAATACCCACCATAATTTTACAAACGTCCATATGTCATCCATCATCTTTGTCGATCCAATTGAATTCAACCCCAGTCTCTAGCTTTCTAAATCAAAACTTTGTTCCTGAAAAGTTCCATCAGATTATTATTAGTACCACTCGTTGAGGATGATGATAAACACCAGAGTTTTACTTGACTAGCAAAAAGGATCACACCTTTGCCTAAACAAAGCTTTTAAACGAAGAGGAGAGCAACTATAATTATTTCGATCATCTATCAACCATGGATTCCCCACCTGGAATTCAACCCACTGAAAAGTCACTATATTAATTCTACAAAGCTTTCAGTCTCTAAAAAGCACTCAAATGGCTAACTTTTTCCAAAAAAAAAGAAAAAAAAAAACAGATGACCAAATCTACAACCAAAACTGCCTCTGATCAAAGTCACTATATTAATTCACTTTCATTAACTCATCCCATAAACTCAGCTTATAATAAAAACCACCCGACCACAAGAAGAAACTTGTTGATCTTCCCACACAACAACAAAAACAACACTGCAGTTTTGATCATTCCAATACAAAACCCTATACATAAAATCAACAACCTGATTCCACTATCAGATCCGTCAGATACTCTCAAAAACATAGAAGATCAGATGAGAGAGAGTGAAGGGAGAAAAGCAGAGACCTTACGTCTGTTTAGAGTAGGAAGAGGAGGAAGGGACGCGCTTGTTGCGGAACATCATGTAACCGACTGGCAATACCACGCCTATCATCATCACCGCCGATCCGATCAAGTAACGTAACAGACTCGGAGCCTCCACTTCCACCACCGTCGTGAACTGCCCACACAAGATATAATAAGTCGAGATCAGCTAAAAGTAATATATATATATATATATATATCTGAGAGATCTAGATTTTTACACACTCAACGAGGCGAATTTTACCGGCATTATAACGTCGGGGAAGAGGATTTCGCGACCTTTCGCCGGTGACGAAGCAAACTTGGTTGTAACAAGAGAAGAGATCTCGACTTCTCTCTCTCTCCGGTCTCCTCCGGTCAGGTGAATCCTTTTTTTTTTAATTCCTTCCTCTCCTCGAGAGCCTGCGCGTTTTTTAAATTGACCAAAATTAAACCGGACTAAACCGAAAATTACCCGATTCGAATTATAAAAATATACTCGATACGTCGCGGTTTATGTATTTTAAATTTGTTATTTTTATATTTAGTAGTGTAGGGATGTCATCAATTGGGCTATTTTTGTTCAAATGGACAATGGATTTTTAAGGATATTATTGGATATTACTAATATCATATTAGGTAGATAAAGCCCACACGAATACTACTAGGTTTCATTTAGGGCCCATTAGTTTGGTGCTTATAAGACCTAGTACTACCGATGAAAGACTTGTGTCCGAGATTCGTAAGAGAGGATGTCGGGGAACGATGCGGCGAAGACAACTAAAATAGGGGTGTGGTGGGACATGAAGGACTGTCCGATTCCGGAGGGGTATGATGCTCGTCGGGTCCGTCCAAGTATAGAAAAGGCGTTCAGAAAACGAGGCTACACAGGTCCAGTCCCAATCACCGCCTATGGCGACCAAACACAAACTCCTTGCCACGTCCTGCGAGGGCTGTCTTCCACTGGAGTCGCTGTTACACATACCACATCCGGTTAGCCTTTTTCTCTGATGTTAGTATATATATATATAACAAAACCCACCCTAGGACTAATTTTAGCTTTTACATACGTTCACAGATAGCACGCGCTCAGTTATGTATGGGGATATGGTGGAATGGCGTGGTCAAAATCCACCTCCGGCTACAATTATGATCATATCCGATCAGGTGGAAGGTGACTTGTCTTGGGATCTGGCCCGGCTACAACAGCGCACTAGATACAAACTTTTTCTGGCTTATTCAAGCAAGCCTTGCGATGATTTGTTCCTGAACTATAATGCAAATTGGCGCTGGGAAAAATTACTAAAAGAAGAAGAAGAAGGCGCACCAACATCTGCTGCCGTGTTTTATTGCAAAACGTGCAATTTCATTTGCCAATGCGTGGAGAATTTCAGGAAGCATCTCTCGAGTGATGAGCATGTACTGGAAGTAAGCAAAAAAGCATCCTCTCTGTCTATCTCGAATACTTTTTTGTTTCATAATCTGAGCAAGCAACTCTTTTTCAAGCTCAGGAGGCTATAGACCCTCCGGACACACGACTGTCATGTGTAACGAAGACGTGGGGGAGGAACTACCCGGCCACGCCTGAACACGCCACAGCTAAAATACATGTCTTGTGGGACATGGATGACTGCCCTATTCCTGAGGGGTATGATGCTCGTCTGGTCCGTCCAAGTCTAGAAAGGGCGTTCAAGGAACTAGGCTACTCTGGTCCTGTCTCCATCACTGCCTTTGCCGACCATAAAGACATCCCTGATCACCAACTTCTAGCGCTCTCTTCCTCTGGAGTCGAGTTTGCACATACCCCTCCCTGTTAGTTAGTCCCCATCTCCCTCTGTTATATTAGGGTTTAATTTTCAACTGAAATTATTTCTTTGAAACAGGGGTCCATTACAATCGCATGATTACAGAATTTGAGGAATGGACAGAAGATAATCCTGCTCCGGCTACAATTATGATCATATCGGATTATGTGGCTTCCAGCGAGTCCACTTCAGCTCTTATTTGCATTCAACTACAGAAGAGTAACTACAACTGTTTTTTGGCATATTCAGCTAGGCCTTTTGAATTGCCCGTCCTGCTCACTTCTGCAGAGTGGCTCTGGGAAAGCTTACTTGCAGGTTTGTTTTCTTTGTTCTCTCATCTTCCACTACTACATTACCACCCAAACTAATTAAGCTCATCTTTTTTTCTTTCCTCCCCAGTTTCAAAGACAAATAGACACATTCTTCAGAAGTGCAGTGGAAGTGAAAGAGTTGTTGAATCTGGTATGTTATCTTGCCTATTGTGTATCTTTGATTGCGAAACCCTCGATGAATTCAAAGAGCATCTCTCAAGTAAAGAACATACAAAGGAGGTACGCATCCTCTCCCTCTCTATCAATATATAGATTGTCTAGCAACAACCTGTTTTAACTCTTTTTTACTCGTTGTCAAAACAGGACAACATGATGAATTCGCATTTTCAATCTGCCCATGTCCACCGAAGGCTAAATAAAATAGCTAACTACTATCATAAGGCAAGTTTTTTTCTTAATGACATACATTCTCGACAGAGAAAAATGTAAATACATGACCAAATACTCATGTTTCATCTCATTATACATCTTTTTAGGTAGGATATCCTCCTCCCAAGACCAAGCGTAAGAGGGAGGATAGCACCCTGGAAGGATTTTCTCCCTAGGCCATTACGTTTTTTTTTTTAACCTTGTGTATCATTAAGCCACATGGCAAAAAAAGTCCAGAATGTTGCAAAAAAAAACAAAACAAGAGATCATACGAATAAATGTCATACGAATAAATATTGTTGTCAAAAAAAAGAAGAGGATAAATAGAAGGTACCAAAGAGGTTATCCTACTCAAAGAAACGCAAACTCAATACACTAACGATGAAGACAGTAGTTTTCTGATGGCGTGCGTTCTAAGACAGAATATTGATTCTCATACATGAAGGATTGTAATTTGACACCGATTCCTGTCATATGAAACTAGATAATTTCTGAAAATGATGCTTTTTTGTTGCGAGTCAATTTTGATAAAGTCTGAAAGGAATATCAGTGGGACTGATCAAAGATCTGAATAATAAATGATGAACTGTTAAAACCATGAGCTCAATCCTCCAAACTTCTTGGCTCTTCTTTTAACCACATTAGTGGTTTGAAAAGAACCCAGTGTTTGGAAGTCTGGCTCCAAAAGATCAATCGCACCAATTCGTCGCTCCAAAAGGAATCAGCAACTCCCAAAAGCATACATCCCTAGACCATTACGTTTAGTTGAATTTGTGTTTACTAAACTGAAGATGCTCGCTCTTATCTTTTTTAGTTTATTTTTCCCTTTGAAGTATAGATTTCTCGTTTCCTTTTCCTTGTTTTCAAATCAGTCCTTGTTCAAATCTAAATTAATCTCAATGGTGTATTATTCTATTTATTGACTATTGTTTAGTACGATTATGACTTAATTTGCAATTTAATCAGTGGAATCTATATTATTATTTGAAAGTGAATTTGCTTATTTGTCATTTTCTACCTGATTTTAGGATAAATTATTAGTGTTTAATTTTATTGTGTGAATTTATTTAGTTATCATATTCTCCATAATTTTAATATAAGTTATTAGTTTTAATTAGTAATAATACATGAATCCATTCAAAGCTGAGGTATATACCCAAAACCCTTCGAGAAGAGGATAATATTTTTTTTTCATGTGTCTTCAATCGTACCATGCTGCAGGAACTAAACACAGAAGAATGCTTTTAAGTATTTGACTATAAAACTTTATTTAAAGCATTATGATCTACTGAGTTATAGGACATGCAAACAACTTCTTCAGCTCATCACATGCAGAGCGAGTTTTTAAGACATGTGCCATTATATATGTCGGGTTTAAGATAAGTAACGGAACACAATTAATTTTAATGCTAATGTGTGATGAATATGAAAATATTATGTTTCATTGTTTTGTTTTCTTACTTACTTTGCTAATCTTCTTCAGGTTTCACATGAAGTGAACATGGACTTCAAAACCACTGCCAATAAGACTCCTATGGAGGTGCCTCGTGGAGGTTTTTTTGAGATCGCCAATCAAATAGAAGATGCTCATATTCTTCAAGCTTCAGACTACGTGAACATCTAATTCATCTGTTAAACTGATGTAAGTTTAGATGGTAACTAATTCTACTGAAATCATCAAACTCACTTTTTCATTGTTTTTTTCAGATGAGGGATTACTCTTGGATGAGGTCTTCAAAAGCATTGCAAATGTGTCTTTGTTTTATCTTTTTTTATTTTATTTTAGATTTGACATTTCTGAAATTTAATTGTTTTTATTTTTATTAGCGAATTTTTGAGATCAAAATTCATAAAAAAGATGCTCATTATGCAGCTGTTACAGCTGGTGAAGCACATGTAATATTTCTACATCTTGTTAATGCTAATCATGGAAACATCATGTTCCATCTTTTTGATTTTACTTACTATGCATTTTCTTCAGGTTTCAGACAATTTGGACAATCATTTCATATGTTACACTTGTGTTGATGGTAACAAATTCTCACATTAACAAAAAATAGAAATATGAAATCATCAAATTTACAGGATTCAGCGACGGAAATAGGAATACTGAAATGTGTACAGTTTTTGCATATATATATTTGATGTGTACCTTGTGTGGTATTAAATTTACAGGATCCGGACACTTTCAACTTCAACGTGATAGCCATGTATAAGAGAACCTGAGGTGCTTCTTAAGAAGCATAAGTTTTTTAACTCTTGTTTCTTGTTAACTCTTGTTTCTCTTTATCCGGTTTTTGATATTCTAGGTTTTTTCATGTTATATTCTCTTGATGTTATGGTCTCTTGAGATTATATCTCTTGAGTTTTTTTTTGTTGTATTAACAAGAAAATGATAATATCGTTGAAATTTTTTCTAAGAAAGACAAAAAAATCAAATCATTTTACTTAAAATTTTAGAGAAACAATTAATGTAGAAACCCATAGTAGTCAAAATATTCTCAATATATATAACATACTTAATCTTTAACCGTCAATTCAGCTAATTAATAGTTACCACATAAATTTATAAGATTGGAATCTTTCATTTCCTAAAAGAATCTAAATATAAAAGCAAATGATCGAATATTATTATACTAATACCAAATTCTAAACATGTAATCTTTTTGTATTTCATTGAATTCAAAATTCTTTACAGAAAATCGAAAGTAAAGGCAAATGATCAATATTATTATACTAATACCAAAACATGTTATTCTTTCAATTATTCTATATAGGTA